>NW_027280329.1:190000-380009 GCF_046629955.1 Centroberyx affinis | reverse complement strand
CTTCCCCTCCTGGGAGGAAGGAGAGAAGGGGAGCACGCTGCAAGCCTTTTAACACCTCTGAGGGGAGCAGATCAACCTTTCCTTCCCACTCCTGCTCCATCCTTTCATTGGGTTTCATTGTACTAGCACTTCACTAACAGCTGGTCAAAGAGCCAGTAGCATGTGGAGGAGATAGATACTGTTTTTAGTAGAGATGCACCGATTGCAATTTTCTGGCCGATTCCGATTTCCGATTTTTAAAGTCTGACCTGCCGATTCTGATTTTGGCCGATTCCGATTTTCTTTCTAAGAACTATAATTGACAGCACACACAAACATTTTTGTAACTTTTCTTTAATGGAAAATTAAAATTCAATTGTATGTTCATAATAAAACATTGACTATTAATAACTTACATTTTCTCCAAAACTGCACCAGGTTACAGGACCTTCTCTCACTCTCACTCAAACAAATCTCAAAATAAAAAAGTGCTCCAGGTTACTGGACAGAGCTTTTTTGAACAAATAAAATCCAAATGAAAATGAATTGCAGTATATCCCACTTTATACTTTCCCGAAAGAAAACAGGTGCAACAGATCTATATAACAACACACCGACTATTACTATTATGGACTATTATACAACAGGTAGTTCCGACCAAGCGATCTGATTGGTCAACTAGACATTTAGAACGTGATCAAATCAGCATGACAGCACACCTAGCCGTGCTCATCACTAAATATTACTCCGCCATATTATCATACAATATATTTAAATATAACGCTACGCTAACTCTGTTCAGCCTTGATATTACCAGACGCTCTGCCATCCATCAGCTGTGCCGGTGAGTCGGTGACACGGCGCTACTAGCTTAAAAATACATGTGAAGTTCGCGGACATAGCAGCTTAATCTGTCCATGGAAAAATTATTTTTTTCAGCAGATATCTTAGTTACAACAAGATTGAGCTAGCGAGGCAGTTTTGTGTTTATATGTGTGGTATTTATTCAGTTTAGGAAATCCCGCGATCTCTAGAAAGCATTAGCTCAAGTTGGCTGGCTGACTCAACAGGGACTAGAAATCGTCTCTGTTGCAGGTCGTTACTAAGGCTCCGCCTACTTGCTGGAGTAGTAAACTAGGTTCCATTACATAGGAGTCTACTGACGTGACTGATTATTTTCCAGTTATTAGTCAGACCCCATGTATTTCCAGGGAAACGGAGATAACACTAGCAAACTTTTTTTTATTTTGAGAGCGAATTGCCCCACAATATGAATACATTTTGTTTGTATCTTTTATTTTGTTGGTAACTGTTGTATAATCGCAATATTACACTCGAGGGTGTGCGTTACCGTCATTATTGGCACGACAGTGATGCGGTAAGTAAGCATCACGGTAACGCACACCCTCTCGTGTAATATTGCTTAATTACAGCTGAGTTTTTACCGTTGTCTTGAATTTGACCGGCACAGAATCGGATATATGAGACTGATCGGCCGGACACCGGTCATGGCCGATCAGCTGAAAACCGGCCGATTCCGGTCACCGGCCGATCGATCGGTGCATCTCTAGTTTTTAGTTGTTTTATGTACTGACGTGGTATCCACAGATGGGGTCCAGGACCTTTCTCGGGTCACCATAACACAGAGATCCTGACTAAAGTGAGTAAGAGAGAGAGATTGTTTGTGTGTGTGTGTGTGTGTGTGTGTGTCTGCGTGTCTGTCTTCAGCAGGAAAAGTGGACAAAAGGACAAAAAAAAGGTCTTAGGTCATAAAAGCCATGCTATAGCAGCAAACAGGAAGACAATCGGCTGTAATTACACATTTTCCTCTGTAATTATGAGTTTTTTTTACATGTGCCCCTCCTCTCACAAGGCCTTAGTAATCGTCTGGGCATTCCCTCTCATCCATCCGCAGTCATTCACGCTATACCTCCAGATCTAAATGGCCAAGCATCTGGTCAAGCCAAATAACCAAACCGCCATGACCTACAGGGGCTTTCCTAAGCCACAAATAACCGTGAGAGATGATGTCACATAAAACCAGATCGTACTATCTAATTACAGAAAAATGTGCTTCGGAAGCAAAAACCCAACAGGAGAGCAGAGTTGTAGTGGACTCAATGAAAGTGAACGGCCCAGAAAGAACCGAAGAAAGCTGCTTCAGCACAAACTGAACTAGGGGAGACAGAGGAAAAGAGTCCGTGCTGCACAGCTAGAAGGACTAATTTGGATACTCCCATGGCTGGAAGAACTAATGGTTAGGCACCCAGGACCTCTGTACTTAAAGTCAGTTATACAATGATCATCCCCCAGTGGTGCCTGAGGAGAGGGAGACATGGTGGGAGCACTAAACCCAGCCAAGCTGTGCTTGCTAGGCCCCCAGGCAGCCAATAAGGCAACACACAGATTCCACTTTAATTACATTCAAACTCAGAGCAAGGGAAATTGGGGAGTGGGTGAAAGTGAGCGTGAGAAAAGAAATAAACGGAAACCCATGTGAGAAGATTTTAAGAGAATACCAGAAAGATGTTTGTCCATGTTGTGGGAAAATTCAGAAATCATGTAGGGTAGCACTGACTTTAAAAGGGAGCACCACTCAAATTTAGATTTCATTTATCTTATTCCTTCGTCTTTCTTCCAGAGCAAGAAAACAGAGGATTAAGGCTCTTGGGATGTCGTCAGGTGTTAAGTCTGGAGCCACTCCATAGACAATAAAGTGAGAGAGATAGTAAAGGTGACTGGGAGAGCACTCAGGGACTTGGTCTTGAATTCTTGAAACATATGGTTTTTATGTTCAGTGTAAATTGAATGGTGAAATAGATCACAAAAAACATAGAGCACATACCGGTCCTATAGCTCATAAATAACTATTAACAACAAACATGCCATGTTTATGGAAAATAATCTGTAAGAAAGCAGTCAATGTCTTATAAAACGAGTAGATAGAGAAAGAGAGAAAGCTGGAGAGAGAAAGACGCCATAGGGAGAGAGAGAGAGAGAAAAAGAAAGAGACAGAGAGAGAGAGGGAGAGAGAGATGGGGGAAAATAATGATGATAATGGAAACCGGTGCAAAATAATTTGTCTTGATGAGAGACAATCTAAAGGAACTTATGAATGCCAAGCAATAATAAGGCAAAGTAATGGCATTGTGGAGAGACAAACTGCACTTGCCTACAGCGCCTGAAAAAAAAATAAGAATTTATGAGGTCCTCCAAAATTGGCAAATTAAAAAGTCAAACAGAGCACTGTCAGATAGTGAGAGAATTGATAGAGCCGAGCAGAAAGTGGCAGAGACAGACTGTTCTGCATCTTAAGTGCGGAAACGTACTTCTAGTTTGGAAAGATTATGGAGAATAATGTTTAGACCTCAGGGGAGAGGAGGAGAAGCTGGAGACAAAGGAGATATATTCACTAGAGACTTAAAACACCTGAGATATCTCCCTCAAACACACACACACACACACACACATGTACAGCGGGCTTGACAACTTACAGTCTAGTTTCTACATAACTAACTGCTGTACTATTTTATTCTTCCAGGATGTCAGCTACAGCATAGTGTTTTTTAATAAGAAGCTACGGGCGGAAATAAGGGCCAGTGTTGAGCAGAGCGGAACAGAAATGATTGTTTATCAAAGGGAGGTGTGTAGTTTAGGGAGGCGTGTAGTGTAGCGACTGAGTGTGTGTCCTATCTTTATTAAATCAGTATTGCGTGCGCCAGGCACTAGTGCATTGAGGTGGTGGACACATTTCAGGCATTCAACAGTGAGAAGACACCTTGCTGATTTTATTATCCACCGCTATCTTATTATACAGCTCCAATGTCTTCATCACCTCAATTCCTAGTTCTTCTTACTCTGTTTTTTATCTTTGAGAGATGGGAGATGGGAGGGCTGTCTCCATCAGAGGATATCCATCTAACTTAGCAATTATATATATGTGTGTGTGTGTGTGTGTTTGTGCATCCCTGTGGGCCTGTTGGAGCTGTTGCCATAGTGCCATAGCCACAGGATTTCCCTTATGGGATGTGTCTCTTAGCCAAAAGAGCAAGAGTCTTCCAAGAAATACTCCGATCCACAGCTGCAGACAGTGTGCATGTGTGTGTCGGCGTAGGGCGTGTCGCCCTGTAAAATTCATACTGCGTGCCTGCACTTAATATGGTAGTGGGCATCTTGGTTTGGGTCTGTGCCATCTGTCAAGCAGTGGGAGGGAATAAGGAGAGGTAGCTGGAACAGCGCTGTATAATGCAGAAGCGCAGCCACACAGAGAGCTAATGCCGATTCCTTGTCACTTCAAATAGTCACCTAGTCTACACAAAGCACTGCTAGAGGGGACATGATCCACAACAGCTTGGCCTGGCAAACACGCACACACACACACTTACAAACTGACAACAAGGCAAAACAGAGAGCGGCCCTGACGTCGACACCATCAAGATACACACACACGCACACACACTCACACACACATACATGCCTGCCTGCCACACATCACACACAATGACAGCAGAGACAGAGGAAGCGGGTTTATATCATCCTCGCTACTTCTTTAGAAGTCATACAGAGTGCGCACATCTGTGACACACACACACACAGATGGATATATACACACACTCACTCATGGACACATGGGCACGCACACATACACGCACGCACGCACACACACACACACACACCAACAACAACCAGAGACAGAGAGGAGTCTTGCTGTGACGGGGGAATAATTCTCAGTTTGACACAGCCAATTCCTCTGAAGACAAAGGAGACATACACAGACTGCGGCCCCCAAAGGAACAAGACACATGCCCACACACACACTCACACACACACACACACACACACACACACACACACACACTTTAACACATGCACACAAGCCTGTTGCAATGACACTGCAACCCCCTGTGGTGACAAAAAGGACTGGCCTGTGCTGTAATCTGTTTGTGTGCGTGTGTGTATGTGCATGTGTGTGTGTGTGTGTGTGTGTGTGTGTGCGCGCGCTTGCCAAGGGAGGCCTGTACGTGTGAACTCCCACTCTCACATCAGAGGAGCAACAGGGAACAAAAGAAAAGAGGAGCGCAAAAAGAGAGAAAGAGAGAGAGAGAGAGAGATGGCAGCAGCTGTGGTATAATGGTCAGAGAGGAGACAGGAGATCTTACCTGTCAGGTAAGTAGGTTCATCACACTGTGAAAAGCAATCACCAATCTATCTCAGTCCTCTATTTCCTCCTTTCAAGCCCATATTACACACTGCTGCAAACCATTGTAATTTTCTGAAATTAGTCATAGGAAATAGGAAGGAAAATGGTGAAATGTTTGTCAGACCTTCAGTTCTCTAGCCAACAGTCTGTGCTTGACCACTTTCACAATGTGTGCTTTAGACTATCAACAGGTAGTACTGCAGAATAGATGTGTCTCATTTGCAAAAGGTTTTCCCTCCCTTGTTCCCACCCCATTTAGAGTACAGAGCAACTGAACATGTTTGGACAGACTGCCCTCTAGATTTCCATCTTTCTAACAGTCCTGGGGTATGAAAAGGATCAAACAAGAAACTGCAGCAGAGAAAACAATTTGAAATGGAACTATTCCATCTAGCCTCTTTTACCTCTTTTTCTTGCTTGCTCTCCCCTGTGCGTAGCCAATCGCAGGGCGGAGCAGGGTCTAGCAAGACAGAGCAGACCAGGGCAGCCCAAGTCCCAGTCAGCAGTCCACCAGCCCTCCTTTCCCTCTCTCTCTCTCTCTCTCTCTCTCTCTCTCTCTCTCTCTCTCCCTCTCTCTCCCTCTCTCTCTCTCTCTGGTGAACATCAAACACACTGTGGTCTGTTTCATGCTCTCTGCAGCCCATTATGGCTTAATGCTTCAAGAGGCTTCTTACTGAGTTCAGCATTTTAACAACTCGAGCGCATTCAGTTGGTAGGCAAACACACATACACAAACCCATGCGAACGGAAACGCACACACAAACACACATTAACACACAGAAGCACAGATGCTGCCAGCACTCACACACACACACACTGGCTTTCAACTGCAGTTGAATTATGAGCCTGTGGACTGTGATACAGAAACAACTGTTGCTTTTGCAGATGCATAGGGCCATGCTGACATTAACCTTCAAATGAGCCTGGGCCCTCTTATCTCCAAGTCGGTTAATGAGTTCCATTCACAACGCGGCAATATGTGATTCAATGGGATCAATTAGTTAGCCACTATATGGAGAATAAGCACAGGACATCAGCCGCGAGATATTAATGCGATTGAGATTAGGCTACAGTCCAGAACAGCCACAATCACAACGCTGCCGGAGCTTATCTCAGCACGCATTGGAATTTGCTATTTCTATGGTTAAGATTTGTCTGTCCATTTGTGCGGGTATCATGTCAAGGGAAAGGTTGAATATTAAAGGAAGGTTACACCACAAAACAACATACAGCCTATCTAAGTAGCTCCATAGGCAAACAGGAATGTCAGTGCTTCCGATTGGCAAAAAACAATTTTGCTTGGATATTTTTGTTTTCCTAAATTTGGATTCAAGGATTTCAATGAAAACTACAATTAGGGGATGGCTCTCTGTTTACTCCACGCCTCCTCCCTCTCAGGGCCGAGCTGGTTTGTTATGGTAGTGCACAGGCTAGCAAATTAGCCAGTTAGCTAGTGAACGCTGCTTATTTCCAAAAGCTCAGGTAACTATGACTGAGTAATTTTCGGAATCCCCTTTTGTGCACTGCTGAGGAGATTTTGCAAAGGAGGCAAGAATGAGCTGCAGCCACGAGTCAGGCAGCGTCCCCGGGGAAGAGCGGCTGGGACGGACGGAGGGGCTGGAGAGGCTCGGCTAACAGCGACTGGTGCTGCATGTGCGGATATTGCACAGCTCTGCCCACAGAGATTGAGAGTGTAGGCTAATGCTGCAATGAATGGAACCGGTCATAGTTTTTGCATGAATCCATGGCTGCAACTAACAATAATTTTCATTGTCAATTAATCTGTCGATTATTTTCTCGATTAATTGATTAGTTGTTTGGTCTATAAAATGTCAGAAAATGGTGAAAAATGTCGATCAGTGTTTCCTAAAGCCCAAGATGATGTCCTCAAATGTCTTGTTTTGTCCACAACCCAAAGATATTCAGTTTACTGTCATAGAGGAGTAAAGAAAATATTCACATTTAAGAAGCTGGAATCAGAGAATTTTGACGTATTTTTCTTAAAAAATTACTCAAACCGATTAATCGATTATCAAAATAGTTACCGATTAATTTAATAGTTGACAACTAATCGATTAATCAATTAACCGTTGCAGCTCTACATGAATCCATGGCTGACACTAAAGAACAACATCAGAATTTCAATGCACACGTGGACAGCGGCTTTTAGAAACATTATTCAACGCAACCAACAGGATAAACTTGCGACAGAGAAACACACCAGCCCAAAAAGTAAGTCAGTAAGTAACTGGCTAAACTAACCTGACTTTTGTGACAACTGCGCACCCAGCAAGGGACAGGCATGTTTTGTTGCCTTGTCTCTCCTTATATTATTCTAGGTGTAGGCTAGTCCAGCTAAGATAGCTAGTTTACTACGCTAGGAATCAATGTTTTTCTCTCCTATCCTGCCTTGGTTGGCCGCACCCCCTTTTGTGAATTGTCCGTACACTGACAATAATGCCAGTGTAGCACAAGGCATGTCAGAAAACTAAGTAAACAATTTCACTAAGCTGGCTACTCTGTGTGTTAGTTTCTCTTCATGCCAATCCTTGCAAAATAGGTGCATAATCCAGGCTGTTAGGCATGGTTAAACTATGTCTAACCCTCCCAGTGTCGCTGTCCTTTAATATGAGCACCCAGTGTATTTTTGGTGAATTTCTGCTGTTTTGTTGCACATTTTGTAGCCTCAGCCTGGCTGGCCGCTGCTTTTTGCTGGCAGTGGGTTCCTGTTTGCATTTAACCTCTGGCTGGGAAGCTGTGTAGGGGGCAGCAAACACACCAGCAGCCATTATCTTATCATTAGCCTCAGTCAAAGAGGTGAGAAAGATGCCCAGGGAGATGTCCTACTGTGTGTGTGTGTGTGTGTGTGTGTGTGTGTGTGTGTGTGTGTGTGTGTAAAAATGCTTTAAGCAGTATGAGCTCAGATCCCACCAAGCACAAAATAAATACAAACACACTGTTACAGTTACAACACTGCTAATAGACATATACAACCCATATTCACATTCAAGCTTATTAGCTCAAAACATTTCCATACTTTTTGCTGTGGGCCACCAGACAGATCAACCATGTTTCCAGCCACAAGCCAGTTTTTAGTCAAAAACAGTTCCTAGCAGGCCTGGTAAGCAGGCCTGTAGCACCAGTCCCACTGTATCATTAGCCTAACACTGGTTAGAGATGACACTTCATAGCACAGAACGACTCACAGTCAGCCTGTAGCAACCGGCAATCAAAAACAACACAAATACAGCATGAGAAAGCCCAATGTCGTACCAAAGCGTTTCCAGCCTTTCTACAGATGCCTCGTGTAGCTTGTCTTTTTGTACAGGATTATATGACATTGAGTGTCTAACACTCATTGCCTGCCAGCTGCTCTCTCAAAGAATGTCTGGTGCCTCTCCCTTTAAGAGTTGATCAGAGAGAGAGAGAGATGAAGAATGTCATCCCCTGAAAGACAAAAAGATAAGTCATCAAGGCTGTAATGACGGGGTGGGACAGGGAGGGGGCAGCGCAGGGAGAAGAGAGATGAGCCCCACAAAAATCAATCATCCACTTTTGGTAAACAGTACACCATAAAAAATCTGTAGCCAAAAATGATCACACTCCACAGAGCTAAACCAACGTCAACACACTTTTTTTCAACAGCATCAATCAGTTTGTGAATACTTGATTATTTGCAAACCATTGCTTTTCATTTCGGCTCAGTTGATACTGTTCCCATGGTCCAGTAAACACTGCTTCAACACAATGACATCAAACAATTCATCCTCAAAGTCAATAGCTTTTTTCCCTTGTGGCCTTTTCTCTAGGGTAAATGACCTAAGAACAGATGACAATCCATGTTGTTATGAGGCGTATCCATATGAAAGCAGTATCGTGGAATGAAGAAGAGATTGCTATTTGGGATGGTGGTTCTCAACTAGTTGGAAAGTTAAAACTTGTGTACCTTGGAACTTCAGAGTAATCCTAGGTGTGTCTCTTTATTCAAATGTAGAAAAGGGAAAGGATAAAAACTGTTGGATCATCTTTAAAACCCTCAATCTTGGCTCTTCATTAAAATGAAACCATATTGGCTTAAGATCACACATATTTGTTTCTAGGCTAATGTATTGCGGGCCTTGTCCAGCTTTTTTTTTTGTATATGCTTATCATGTTCTTCTATATGTTTGCTTCTATACATATTCAATAAATGAAGTTTAAAGTTTACATGTACATCAATCAGTTGCTGTTGCAAGGATTTTCGTGTCTTGCAAACGTGCGCAATGGCCTTGAAAAGGTTTTAAAGCCACTGGGATAGGACATAATTCACAGAATTGGGATGCAGTCGTATCTCTCATTCTCCACCCAGAGTGAATCGGGGTGATGGACTCAGCATGCGACCTTGAGTCGGGCCCAGCCAATACATTAGGCTGATCAAGCCCCGGTGTCACAGCAGGAAATATCCTTCCGCAAATGTCAGGGATCATCCTCACCATTCAGGTGGCTCATAATTTGGCAGCATAAATTAAAGCTTTCATGTTTTACTGAGGTGTTTAATATGCCAGACTGGCACGTATGAGCTGTTATTAAGAGCCAAGAGACGGGGACACAGAGAGAAATATTGTCAATGTACATAGCCTCCCCTCTCCCCTCTCTCTCTTTCTGTCTTCCGTCACTTTCTGCCTCTCTCTCATCTCTCTCTTTTTCCTCACATTTCTCTCTGTCTCTCTTTCTGTCCCTCTGTCTGTCTGTCTGTCTCTCTCTCTCTCTCTCTCTCTCTCTCTCTCTCTCTCTCTGTCTCTCGCTCCTATTTTTTTTCTCTGACAGAGCAAGCATTGACCCCAGACTTGAGTATGCTCCACATCATTGATTGAAACAAGAGAAATAGGTGGTGTCATGACAAGACAGATTTGCTCCTCAAAGCATTATGGATTACAGACATTTGGAAGAAAAGGGGCTGTCAAAGGGACCAGCACTGGCGTTAATTCTGTCGATTGATTTATACAGTATGGTCAATCAATTTGATTAGGAGTGTCCCATTACTACTAGGCTCTCACTACCTTATGATGTATGGCATGATGACACGAGCTAACAGCTTCATCACATTACTGCCCCACCCTCAAATCTTTTAATCTCCCTCATTTTCTATCAGTGTAATCACTAGGAAGGATCTATGTCTTTGCATTGGACATCACGTTACATATAGTTATGACGTACTGTTAACATTTCATGTATGCGGCTCATTGGCTAGCAAGGAACTTGAGTGTACTGTAATCAAGAGAATACAGCTAAATTAGTAAACTAGAACAAAAATCCACCAAACTAAAAGTCCCACAAAAATCCACAGCTCATTATATGGAGATTTCTGGCAAGACACAATACTCTCTGTCTCGATGATAGCCCATTTGGCACCACACAAAGTAGAGCAGTTTCCACCTATTTATCACATCTAGTACTGAACTTCAAGTGTATTTCAAAAGATATATTTACAAGACCGTGTGTGGATAACTCTTTAAGTATGCACAAGGGATTCTAAACCCTTATAGTGTTATAGTCGTGGTCTACCTATTGAGTTATATATAATCAACCTGAATGTGTGACCTTTAGGCAAATACTGCTGGAATTCAGGACTGAATGCCTCAGTACCGTTCAGTCTGCACTAATGAACAAACATCACTGTCTTCTATGGCCAGGAACAGGGGAGAAGAGTTTATCTGTGTAGTCACACCAGCTTATCACTCCGTAGAAAATGAATTGGAGAACGTGGAAAAGGTGACTGAGACAGAATCTAGAAGGATTTTCTGGGGATAAGGGTATATTATCGGATTGGGAACTGATAGCTGTATTATAATCTAAAACTCATTTGGTGGCAAAATTCCACAGTCTCTCAGTGAGAGGCTTTAGATTGTTAGGACCTCACAGATTAGCGCCGTGCTTCTCTGATCTGAAGTTTTTGGAAGAGAGTTGTTCACATTCACTAATTTTTTTAAATTTAAATGTAAGTGAATGTGAATTTTAAATGGAGTTATATTCCCTTTGAATCTGCACCCAGGAAAGCAGTTGTGAGAGTATGCATGGTCATGGTCTCCTTTCTTGTCCATGCATGTACGACTGTAACTGTAGAACTAGAAATTGCAGTGAACTGCAAGTGTGTGTGTGTTTGTGTGTGTGTTTGTGCCTGTGTGCGTGAAAGCAGTGCACAGAATTCCAGGGAAGGCACACGTGTAATCATCTGAACTGCAGAGTGGCTTGTGACTGTGTCTATGAAAAGAGCCCTCTGACATCAGACCATGACACAGGGTGCAACATCATATCTGCGCGGTTACGGCATGTGGTCAAGTGACCGCCTGTTAATTTCTAAGGAAGAATTCCTTGCAAATAGTCCAGACATACAAAGAAGGAGAAAGAGTAGGGAGTAGCTTAGAGAGTAGCAGCTTAGTTTAGAGTGACTTCGAGAAATAGGGAGATGGAGAAAGGAGGAAAGAAAATAAAGTTCCATTTGTGCATCAGTATTGCTCAGAGATGTCAAGTGTGAGGGATTTTAGGGGATTTACCTCCTATTTTTGATCAGGAGTCAGACAGCAATACAGTCTGTGACATGTCTGTACTCTCCTAATATCTTTTCAAAGCAGTGTTTCATCTTTAGTGATACAGTATAGCCAAGAGCTAGAGACATGAAACGCTAGACCGGCTTAAAAGAGGTGTAGCTGGGTAGTTGGCTCTGATAAATCGAGTCCTGCTGAGAAAGAAAGTATAGTAGCACAACAAAACAAACTAAAAATGCTTCATTTGAAGCCAGGGGTTAACAAAACATTTTTCAACAAGTTAAAATATCCTATAAGCTACAGTGAGCACAGAGCACAAAGTCTGTGTGGACCAACAACACTCAAACCTATCATTTATGCATTTCTGTAGGATATGTCAGATCTACAGAATGGGCCTACACGAGACAGTCAAAAGTGCCACTGCAGGTGCGACTTTGGCCGTATAATTGACTAATATTCCTATAGGGACTTAGAGTAGAGTCATTGTGGTACTCAGTAGTCAGTTCACAGCCACCGTGTCGTACTTTAATGTATAGCCTACTGTATCTATTATGGTGTAACTTAAAGAATTTCTGTGGTACAATATTTGGACAGATGGTAGCAGAGTGATATGATCATATAGTAGCTTATCCTCATAGTTCTTTTTTGTAACGAGGCGTGTGACCAGATTTGATCCAGAGAAAGATTGCGCACAGCGTGAACGCAACAGACTTTGATCAAGCTACTGTATATTTTAAGGCCGCTTACCTGATATTTCGGACTGAGGGAGACCGTCCAGGGGGAATCCTTTCCCGCTGTAAAACTGTCTGATATCCGAACAACTCCGGGCTTTGCCGGTCCCTTTGTCCCCATAAGCTGGTGCCGTTAGAGAGCACAGTGCCAGAGTCGCAATGATGAAGGAATCCATCCCAGCCAGCTGCTGTGTGTGAACTCAGTCAAGTGCAAATCCGAGCGAGGAGCGAAGCGATCGTGTTGAGTCCTAAACGGAGCGGAGACTCCCAGTTAGCAGCCGTGTGTCAAACAGAGCTACTGATTGCTGTTGCTGCGCGTAAAATATCCTCCACCTTCCTGTCCCCCTCCTGCCCTTTTAGTGCGTCTAGTGCGTCTCGTCTCCGCGCACTGCTGCACGGCACAGGAGCGACTCTTCACAGCGCACAGGTCCCGTTTCTTTCCCGAGCGCAGCGCAGGGCCGATCCGGACAGGACAGGAGCTCGTTTTGACTTGGGTCCCAAATAACTGGAGCCTTTCACGCAATGGCCAGGATGATTGCTGCTCTCCAGTCTTATCCACTGTTATTGATACTCAATATATTGGCTCACCTAGGGAGGGGGAGAAGCAATAGAGGAAAGAATTAGGTTACACATTTAAAGCTGAAATAATTCAACTCATGCAGAAAATAGCACTGTATTGCGCTGACGCCGTGCAGTCTGGATAGCGACTGTGGTTCTGTCGCCATACGCCTACCGGCAATGACAGCCCCGGCGATCTGGGTAACGGGGTGCGCACAGACAGTTACCGCAGCTCTATAACCCGTTCAGGTTTTACGGAACGATGCTATCCCAGCGCTGCCACTCGGTGGAATGAGGAGGAGGAGGCGGGGGGAAGAGAGAGAGAGAGAGAGAGAGAGAGAGAGCGAGCGAGCGAGCGAGAGCGACTGCACGAGGTTACATGTTCCTTCCTTACATTTGTGCTTTATTCTCTCATCTTAAATATTATTTTTAGAAGAACATTTGCTCTTTTAGTTGGAGGGGCCTACATATGTCTAACATGATTGATTGTTAGGTTGAGGTTCGGAAATTTTATATGGCCTTTTGTCTGACATTTTCTTTTCACCTACAATGGTAATGAGCTAGTTGAGTGTGCTTATTTGTGCTGTTTGGTGAATCACAACACGGTCCAGCCTAGTTCAGAGTGAAAGAATGTGCACTGTGTCCTGACAGCTTGATCGCTACAAGCCAGGTGTCACAGGTGGACCGTGGGCGTGTCCTCGACCCCAGGTATCCACCCACCAATACAGGTCAATGTTAAGTTGCTCTCCTCCAGTCTGCATGTGCACATGCGCCATCACTCCTCAAGGTGCAATTAAACAGCCAGCAAGTCACTACCTGCCCAGTGATGTTCCCAGATTACCTGTCACCTGCTGAATGCCTTCATTATCTGTGTGTGTGTGTGTGTGTGCGCGCGTGTGCGTGTGTGCATGCGTAGCGTATGTGTTTGTTGATTCATAACATGAGCCTCAAAATTGTGTGTGCTTTTACACTTCTTCACTTAAGGGCATGGAAAGCAAGGTAAAGCACAAGAAAAATGAACTATAGTACTTTAGTAGCTACTAAAAATAAGTTTGCGCTTATGTTGGCTTATATACAGTATTTATTTTCGCACCTTTGCCATTTCAAATCTGTCATATGGCATGCAAACAAATGTACACACACATACGCACACACACACATATGCATACACACAGAAACATGTGACATTAACGGTCATCTACACTTTCTCTCCCATGCTGTGTCTGGGCAGAATACCTCTTTATATGGTTATATAAGCAAGAAGTTCATGCATTTGAATGTGTTGGCTTCCTACGCCTGTGATGCTGTTTTCAACGTGCTTGTATTCAAAAGCATAACTCATGCTCTTAATTCTTTGCTTTCACTATCCTACACTTTCTCACCTCTGTCCTGTGTGAAGGCTGTCTGCTCTGAAGTCTTAATTCTTTTTTTTATTCCCATTTTCAGATCGATGCTATCATTTTTAAAGTTACACGTCCATGCATATACTTTTCAGTTGAGGTGATAAAATAAAAGAAATACCAAAAATGGAGGAATATGGTTTTCATGTGACATCATCAAATCATACCTGATGTGAACTGCCGCTGTATACTTTACATCCTTTATGGTCATGTTTTGCATGTACTGTACAGTATAGGGACATACAGTATTCTCACATAAAACATTGTCTCTTTTGTCATCTCAGTGTGCGAAACGGAATCAGAGGGTGTTTGATGGTGTCATTCCTGTGGGAGATGTGCTGGCGTTTTAAGAACTGTTTGGGGAGGAAGATGCCACACCACATTATCGCAGTGACACATGGAAAAACTCCGGTGCAGCCTGAAATAACCGGCCGTCACACGACAGAAAGACAAACAAAGTGAGAGGAGTGAGAAAGAGAGAGAAAGGAGAGGGAAAGAGAGAGCCACATGGTATGAACAGTCATTTCCTGCCTCCCCATCATTCTATTTATGAAGGCAGACATTGTTTATGAATACATTAGGCAATGTTACTCTATAATTAGTCTGTTCCTCGTGACTGGATGAGTCCAAACATAGAGAACGGAATCTCACATATCACAAACTGACAAATAGCTGTACTCACTGCCCAGTGTTTCGGCTCTGAAATGATCCACTGAGTAGACTTTAATTGCACCTTCTTTCTGCAAAGTCAAGTGTCTTACTTGTGTGCTGCCTGTAAACGTTTACTCAGGCAAATCTTGCAGTATGCCAGCACAGATATTCCGCTAAGGGTGAGAATTGAGTAAGTTTGCCACACAGCAGACATAAACCACAGTCTCAGTTTTTCTATTACCGTTGCTTCACTTTTCTTCTTGCCGTGGGGGGAAAACCCCGCCGGAGTTGAGCACATGTGGCCAGAGGTTAGTTAACGAGGCTAAGTGGCCCCAGTGTGTGTGTGTGTGTTGTGATCATATACCTGTCGGTGTTGTGTGCGTGTGTGCATATAAAACTGGGTGTGTGTATGCCTGACCATACGTATATGCCCATATGTGTGTATGTGTACTTGTTTGCACGTAGATGCATGTGTGTGTGTGTGTGAGAGAGAGAGAGGGAGAGAGTGTGTGTGCAATGTGCGTTTATGTGTCTGCGAGTGTCCCACATGTGGCCATAGGTCGGCGGGTGCTGCTGGAGAGACTGATTGGCCCTCCACTGTCTGGTATGGAGATCATGTAATTAACGCTCAGTAAAGCCACAGCACAGCCATGTTTTCTTCAGGCTGCCTCCCATTGAAGTTTTATTGGCTCTGACCATGAAAGGCCTTCTAATGAGGACCAGGATGCTGGGGGGGGGGGGGGGTAGAAAGGGGGGAGGAGAGGGGAGGCAAAATGGTAGCAAAGGGCGAGGAGAGCAGGGGGGGCGGGGGGAGAGAGGTGGGGAGGGGGGGGAAGAGAGGCCATACAACTGTCAGTGTACACATGCAGCAATTATGCGGCGGGCATTTTCAGGGCGTGATGAGGTTTCCGGGTGAAAATGAACCCTGTCACTTCGCAGAAACACTGCAGTTGTTAGACCGCACCTTTTCAGGCACAAAACACTGAGATGATGCATGCATGCACATATAAAAGGCAATCTCATCACTACTGTTGAAGGTCAGGGTACATAAGTATGAGAATGGAAGACTGGAGGAGTGGAAGTGAAGGATTTATCATTTTCATATTGTTGTATTGAAATGCACACAGCGCTCCCACCCACCCACAAGTACAGTTTTACATATGAAGATGCTAATGACACAAGGAAAAAAGAGATAGGCACAGCCAGATCTGATAGAAGAGACACACACACACACACACACACACACATATAACCAGAGTTTCTCCTTCCAGTCAGAGTGATGCAGTGAGGGAGCAGCAGGTTTGGCCGGCTTACAGGGCCCACTGCCGGGCCTCAGTGGGGTTTCTATGTAAATACCAGTGTGCTGTTTCAACAGATGTAATCAGCCTTTAGAGAGAGATCATTGTGTCCTCTCCCCAGAACCAGTCTCATCCTGGGCTCATATAGATAGCATCGATTCCCTGCCTTCTCCGGGTTTTATGTCAACCATTAGCCTGAGTTCAGCACATTCACCAGAGTGCTAGAGTGTGTACACATTACTCACCGGGTTTATCTCTTGCCTCTCTCCTGTCTCTTTCATTGTCTCTTTTCCTCACTCCTTTTTATTTCCACTCTCTCTCTCTCTCCGCATCTCTTTTTCTCTCCTTCCTTTTCCCCTCTATCTACATCTCATGAGAACACAGCCCGATCACACCAGACTGCTTCATCCTTGGGTGAATAAAATGCGCGCCTGCATAAAACTTAGATTTGATGTTGTTCTGCCGCCTGCCTTTTCTTTACACCTGTCCCTTTGCCATTTTGTGGTGCTACATCACTCCTTGATCACATTTACCCAGTGTCTGTCTGTGCAAACACAGTCTCCACAAACAGCAGATCTGCATATCTCCACACACACACACAGCCCTCCCCAGTAGCCAGAGACAGACGATGACAGAAAAAGGAGAGATTTTGATGGCGAGAGCAAAGGGTAGAGAGATAGAGATGTGGAGAAAAATGAGAAAAAAGTGAGGGAAATCGGGAGGGGGGTGAACATATGAGGCGAGATAAGGACGGGGAGAATGTGATGATGGATGACATGGGGAGAACGACAGGGAAGCGGACGAGGAGATAAAAGGTTATGGGGAGATACATTTAAAGTGGAGGGAATGAGGCGCTGAAAACAGAATAAATAGAGAGAGAGGGTTCAAAAGAGGGGAGAGAAAAGAGGAGGGTTGGAATTACGGGAAAGCGACCGGCGGCCAGCGAGGCTCCGGTCCTTGAATTCTTGGGGTGGTTCTTGCAGGCAGCCATTGTCGCGGATGAGAGATGCCCCCCGGAGTGTGTTGTGTTGTGTCTTTATATGTCCCTGTGGGCATCCTGGCACCATCTCTGCTTGGTAATTACAACTCTGAGCACATTCCAATCTTCTCACAGTATGGACACTGCCATGTTATGAACATGAAAAAACACAATCACACCAATGATTCTGTCAGTCTCACCCATGTGGCTCACTGATATAGGGGCTGCAGTGGAGTATGCTAAAGATAAATCCCATCACATGAAATTTAATTGAAACGCCACTCTCAGCGGCTTAAGGCTGATTAATGGCAATTGAATGCAGTGTTTTAATATCTGTTTATGTACAGTAGCTTATGTTAGCACTCTGCGCTGAGATAGAAAAGACAGCACACATCTTGTTCATGTAAACATAACGAATGAGAGGACTGCAATGGGTAGGTTTCTCTCTCTCATCCTCCAACACGAGGCCTCTCCCCCTCTCTCTCTCATACACCAAGATAGCGTCACTCCATACCCATCTGGTGCTGGCATCCCCTTATTCCTGCACCACCTTCATCCAATTACTCTGTTCATTTGCCCGCATGCTGTTCCCATATAAATATTTCACCTCCTCTATTTGTCATATGTCTTCGAGGATAAATTAACCACTCTTCTCATCTGCTTCTTGCCGTGAAAACTCATAAACTCATGGGAGGGAAGCAGGCGATGACAGGTTTGGAGGATCTGCACAATCTCCTATAGCCATCTCTCATGTCTGTAATTGCTTTGTAATATCAGATGTTGGACTGTTTTAAATGACAGCATGGCATCTATGTCCAGTCTATGTCCAGTGTCACAAAAATTAGGATTTTAGTGAAATTTTGCTTGGTGTCATGCCAGAAAATCAACATCAAAACTCTTCTATTCAAATGGACTTCAAGGAACCTCAGGGCTCTCATAGGGTTTCATGTAGCTGGTGCATTCGCAGGCAGTTCATCCAGATTGGCAGCATCTCGCTCCATGTAGGCCCTGGACCCAGTGGGAGGCCCCTGTCTCTGTGTGGTTCTCAGCCCCCTAAGAAGAGGCCTTAATTATTTTCCCCCTGCCACTCTAGAACATCCAAACATTCCTCCAGCATTCCTCAAGCCTCCCCAGTACAGAAGCACTTCATCACATTACTCCTCCTCACATCTCTCCTATTTTGTTTTTAATGAGCAAGACTGCATGACGAATGGAGTGTATCATTCCTGACTCAGTTCGATCAGCAGACAGATATCACTGGCTGTGTAAGAGTAAGTCTTACCACTGAAATATAAACGGTTAGCTTTTCATGAGCCATGTTTTTCTATGTGCGAGCAGCCCGCTTTTGAGAGCCGTCCAGCTATGGTACTGGTATGGTTTTGTCAGAAGCTCTTTCCCTCGCCCTCTCTGATCAGAGCGGGGCTGCTAATGGGGAATTGCCATTTAGACGGATGGTTCTCTCAGCAATCCCCTCATATGGTGTTGTAAACTGGATTGTAAAACAAATCTAACTTGTAAATCTGTCGGCTGAAAAACAGTCTGTCTTTGGTTGGGTTTCAAATGAAGCTGTAATGCAGTGTGTACGTTTCCTGCAGCCCGGAGTTCAAAAGTGCTGTGTGCCTCATCATTGATTTACAAGGCCCTCTTGACTGGAGCGTCATTTATACGAGTAAATGTAACAAAGTATGTGTGCTTGGCATGTAGACTTACATGAGATATTTTATGCCTGTCACAGTCTGTCATGCATATATGCATGTTTTACTGGATGCCTAAAACGTGTGCCTTGTTATTCCACTTCTGTAAAGGGGCATCAGAAGGACATGATATCATTGCAGCATTAATGTTTTTGTCTCATTGTAAAAATTCACACTAAAATTCCTGTTTGTTCATATCCTGATCCCTTCAGTCATTATTTGTGAGCATGGAAACTCTCTTCCAAAGCTAGAAAACATAGAACCAACCTGTTCCATTGATAAAGAATTGGAAACTGATTTTGTGGACTTCTTTTGTTTTAAATCAAACAGCTCAAAACTTAACAGTGGATCAGAGAAAGGGGCCATATACTTATCACAGTTCTGTCACAGCATCTACAAAGTGTGTCATTCATTCTCAGTGAAATTCCTCCAGCTCTTATCACTTATCGACATCGTCAAAATATTGTCTCTCTTGTTTCTAGATTTCGGTGAAACTTGTCCATGCTCACATGTCCAGACTGAACTTTTTAACATAAAATCTGTGAATTGGACTTTAGGGTGGATTTTCCCTCTCAAATATCGCTATACTGTAAGTGTATGTACAGTACAGTACGTCACCATTGTAAAACAACGCCATAAATTCCTGACATTGAATTAGCTTGTACAGCTCATATGGGGGGAATAGAAGGGGGCTACCATAAATCATGTCATCACATACAGTTGTCGCCCTGGGTTACAGTATGCAGCATATCCTCATTATCCTTAAACTATTAATTTATGGAATTTTTTGTCTCAGATTTAACATGGTCCTTGCTTGCTTATGCACCTTTTCCTGCACATTCATCGCTCTTACACAGCGGTTGCTAAGACATGTGCAGGCTACTGTCTGAAAAACCATTCAAAGTAGTGCACATACATGACCATTAAACAACTGGAGAAAGCAAGAATGATAGATAACAAGCTCCCCTGCTACCAGTTGGCATGACAAAGAAACTCAGATTTTCACTAAATTGACTGGTCTGAACCTCCCGCTGTGTCATGTCACTCAAAGTGTAACCATCAGCCACTGGAGAAATAACTAACATGAGAAGAAACAAGTGCCATCAATGTAATCCAAGTCCCCTCTGGTATGAGGAAGGGAGTGTATGTGTTGTAAGTATGAGCTTGTTGGGTGACGGCCTGTGAGCCCCGCAGCATTGATTTCTCCTCTCTCAGGCCCAGCACAATCGGACAGCGGCGGGCCTCTCTGAATCCGTAATCATAGCCGATCAATGATGCTCCTGTCTACCAGCGCACTCATTCATCCTGGGTCACACACACACATACACACGTCTGACCTACATGCACACACACACACACACACACACACACACACACATTCAGACAAACGCAAGCATAGATTGAAGGGACACTGATTTTCAGGTATAGAAACAAATAGACACAGATATTCACGTGCCTTCACATGAGTATGTACAATCTATACATGCACACACACACACACACACACACACACACACAAGCACAGACACTAGTGAATTAACATTCATGCTCCAAAACCGTACTAATGTATGGTTGCGTCACAGTGACGTCAGGTCTTCAATTGAAAAATGCATGGAGAAAAAAGGACAAAGGAAGGTAAAAATTTAAAAATCAGACCATTTAATATATATTTAATATTCACTGAATAGCATATCCCATTGGTCCAACCTTCAGTGATAGAGAGAGAGAGTGTGGGTGTGTGTGTGTTTGAGGAGGTGGGATGGCACCCAAGGGAGCCATGGAACGTTCACACCAGCACTCATCCATCTCCTGGACATGAGGGAGGAGGCTGCCAGTAGCATGCCAAACAGAGCGGGGCTGACTGGGAAGCGTGCATGAGAGGCTGTCCAGCCTTGAACATGTGTGACAGGAATACACACACGCATGTGAAATCACACACACGCACACACACACACACACTCCCTTCCAACCCTCCCTTAATCATACCTCTTACACACGCACACACACACACACACACACACACACATACACACACACACACCCTCTAACTAATGCAGACCCCACCGGTCTAATTGGAATGGGGGCTCACGCTAGCAGGGCCACATATCTCTGCGGCTGGCCGTTGTCATGTGGCGACATAGTTAATCTGTTTTCCTAACGGTCCGGCTTTCATGGTGACTAATGTTCAGGCCCCTCTGCTCCGCCTTATTAAGACACAATACATTTTAATGACAACTCTTCCTCACCCAACACTTCTCTCCGCTCCACAGGCCAGGAAATATATACAGTATATATACTGTATGTGTCTGTGTATAATTGTGTGTGTGTGTATGTGTGTGGGGGTACTACCTTGTGTACTATAATTTGCATTTATGAGTCACACACACATACATATATTGGAGTCATTCCAGCAGTCAGTACCATATGGATATATACTATATGTCCATGCACACACTGTACACAAACTTACGCTGCAGCAGAAAACCTGGTAAATCAGCAATTCAGATTGATATATATCAATCGTATCACTATAAGTTTGATCCATATGTAGCTTTGCCACTGCTATTGTTGCCCAGATTCTTTATCTCCCACTTTTTCTAACTCGCTCTTCACCAAGTTGATGCAGGTGCTCTGCTTTCTCTCGTCTCTCTTCTGCGTGAGACTACAGACGCCTCACCTGACCTCCCTCCCTCCCTTGTCTTCTCTCCTTGTGTGCGTGTGTGGGTAGGGTGTGGGGGTGGGGCAGCAATGGTCCAGAAACCCTCCTCACCCTTGGGTCCCCTCAGTGAGGGGTCAGTAAGGGGTTCCAGCCAGACACCCTGTCCTCTAGGCTTGCGGTGCGATTTGCGTCTGCCTCTATTTTCCTTTAATAACAGGCAGAATAAGTTGGGATTCCTGTGGGATCTGACATTATTGCCCAGCTGAATGGCTGTTCTGCATTATTGTGTTCATATCACTGCAGTTCATACTCAACCAGAATGACTTGCCAGAGGGAGCTGTCTGCCGAGTATTGGACAAGGTGCCTTTTGCAGTCTTGAACTTTAATGATTGTTTGAGTGTGTGTGTGTGTGTGTGTGTGTGTATGCCTGTAGCCACAGATCTGTGTACATGCATGTTGGTGTTTTTAAAACATTTAATCATTCGACCACAAATAGCCTGGAGGCTCGACAGCCAGCCAGACGGCGTATTGCCACACCATGTTGGCCACCCATGGAAAAAGGAGAAGGTGCTCGGACTTGTTGGGTTTCTTATTAACATTTTCCCACAGTCAGGCAGACAGAGAAACCGACAACAACCCTATGGCAGCTGGCAGGAGAGGAGCACCTCCCAACACTGTTTACCTGCCCTCTGCCAGCACACTGCATGATGGGAAACAGAACTGACAAGTGAGGCCAATCAGTGGATTGGAGGAATCAAGCAACAGTTGTCCGCATCCCTGTTGCTGATTTGATCTCTCTCAGTGTTGCTGAGGCTTTTCCTGAAGGTCTGCCATGTCAGAAATTTGTTTAATTGGCCTCAATTAGTCAGCTCAAGAGCTCATTGAGTATAATGTTAATTGGACAGAGCTCAGTGGCAGAGGGAGAATTGGTAGTGACAGCCTGTGTTAGCCTGTTGTCAGGACAGAGGGAGCTCTGAGTAGAAGGGAATGGACTACAGTAGACAGCTGAAACTCAAGAAGGAGAGTTGTGGTAAATAGCAGCCGCAGGTCCTCCTTCGTTACCCCTCTACCTCGCCCGCTCGCCTGTCTGTGAAAAGCTATTTCCAGTGCCTCCCTGCTTCCTTCCCTCCCTCCTGGTCCTGGCCCGCCTCTCTGATCCCCGGGCTGACAAGGTAAGACAATCTGGGGGGGATCCTACTGCTGTCACACCGCTCCCGCACAATCAGGTTGACTTCAGTGGAAACAGCCGTTAGATAATGCAGTTATTCATCTGCAGGCTGTGTTCGCTATGTGTGATGCAACCGTGGTTCATCTCTGAATGTCTGTGGGGAAGCTTGTGAATGGCTCTTACCTTGTTTCTTTGCTAAGGCAAGTAAGGTTTCAGGGGACGGGTGTGCGTGTGTGTGTGTGTGTGTGAGGACGCTGAGCTGTTGGCTGGGCCAAGCCAGTGGGACAGAAGCGCTGATGTGTGCTAGCGTTTAAAATAGCCCAGACAGAGAGCTGAGCAGCTGTGACCCCGGGTCCCCCTAACTCTCACTGTTACACTCACTGACCACACTGTCTCTTGCAGTGTGTGTGTGTGTGTGTGTACCTTTTATATTACATCTTTTGTGCTCATGTGTCCAATTTTGAAAACCTAGAGACTTCATATAGCTTTAAAAAAGAAAGCTCAAGTGAAGGTAATTTTCAGACTCCAGGAAATGCTCTTTCAGTGTCTCAATTTGCTCCCGTCTTTGTCCACGTTTTAAAGTCATCCATGGCTTTCTGCAACAGTCAGCGGAGGTTATGAAAGGACGGCAGACAGCTTTGCTTTTGTCAGGCGGGCACAATGCAGTCCAATTAAATTACCTCCTCTTTGCCTCTAAGATAGCCTTGGACTGGACGCTCCACTCTCTTCTCAAGCCAGCCAGACACTCAGTTTCACAGGAACAAGCATGAAATAGACTCCAAGGATCAAATACACTCTGCGTGTGAGTGACTGTGTGCAACTGTGGGACAGTGTGTGTGAATGAGATCATTGGTGTGTGTGTGTGTGTGTGTGTGTGTGCGTGTGTGTGTGTGTGTGTGTGTGTGTGTGTGTGTGTGTGTGTGTGTGTGTGTATGGGGTGTGTGCGTGTGGGGGGGGGGTCTGTCATGTTTTTTTTGTGTTCATGATTGCATGTGTGTGTGGGTGTGTGTGTGTGTGTATGAGAGAGAGAGAGAGAGAGAGAGACATTGTGTGCTTAGCCAGTAAAGTGCCATTAGTTATGTGCTCTCACGCTGATGGCTTAAACAGTGGGAGGTGTGGTGAGACTTGGAGGGCCACTGTCGCCTGATACGCTGCCATCAAATGCTTTTACACTCTCTGTGGAGGAAGACAGACCAATGTTACCATGATAACCAATTATGAACATCACTTCCAATTTATTTCCTGCAATCATGTGAGCGTTGCATCATATACATTATACGTGTCTACACAAGTACTCAGGCTTCATCCTAAAATAATGATGTTAAAGAATACAGCGACTGTAATGATGACAGTGATAGCACATGACATGGCTGATTCAGGCTGTAACCTCGCTCTCTTTGAGTCTTCATTTGGATCTAACAGCAGTGCAGTGGGTGCCTCGCAACACACCCCACAGCACACATACCTCTGCCTTTGCCAGCACTGGCACCCTGTCTGCTCGCTCTCTGTGTTTGTGTGTGTCCTACTGTAGCTAAGCTAGGCTAACAGTAATGCTAACATTGGAACTGACAGCGCAGGCTAATTCGGGGCAATTATAGCCCATAAATAGCCAAAGTTTCCCCTGCAGGAGCAGCCAGCGGGTCAGCCACACATCAGCTGAGCGAGCAAACTGTCACTGTCGACGCCGCTGTCATCACGGCTGACTGTCTGCCACTGTCCTTTCCAGCACCAAACCTATTCACGTCCTCCTCCTCCTCTCTCTCACACTCTCCCCCTTTCTACCTCTATTCCTGGTGCAAAGATGGCACAGGCTGGGCTGCACAGTCAGACAGACTGATATGTTTAGCAAGAGGCTTCCTGGATGCAAATAGAGAAGGTCAGACTGTGACGGCTTGCCCTGCCCACACCCTCACCACTCACTCCTCCTCCACTGGGCACCAGCAGTCAAGATTAAGTAAGTTTAGTAAGCAATGGTGTGAGAGAATAGATTGAAGTTTTCAGCAACTGAAAGTAAGCCAATATTAATAGGTCCCCTTGGTTTAAAAGAACCCAAATGTGAGCCAATAACACTAGATGTACTTAATGTGGGTATTTCACGGTTTGATAGTCCTTCTTGAGAAGAGAGGCAGAGTGAATGAGTGCATGTGAAATGTTAATACTTTCTGAAGCAAATCCCTTGTTTGTCAGTGTTTATAATGACTGTGTTATTTTCTTAAAGGAGAGGCTGTCGAGACCAGCAGTAAAGCAGAGCACCTTTAATAGAGCTCAGCTACACCATACCATACTGATACAAAAGAGAGGAAATAAAACACAAAACAAATGGTGAGTGACTTAAAATATATACATTTATACACATGCTAATGTATAGGACTGTAAGTGATCTGTGGGTGCATTGAATGCCAGTCAGAAACAAAACATACATGGAGAAAATGACAGAAGTTGATTGGTATGAACTGGACTAATCTGGTTACAGCACACAAAATGGGACACATTTAAACTACTGAAACCTCATACACCTGTAGTCATCTCCATTTCCATAACTGTATTCATTTGCATATAGTTAATCTAGACAAGTGAACCACTTGAAGCCAGGCAGTACTTTCTTGATACCAAACTAGGGAGAAGCTCATTGATCCTATAGACTGGATATATCTGTCCTTATTCTACTGTTATGGAGAGCCAATGGTGAAGCCCTTGTCAGTAGGTAGAGGGAAACCTTTCCCCAATTCATGTTAATTATTCAATGGCAGAGGTATCCCTGCTCCTAGACCCATGTCAACCTGTAAGTGTATAGGCATATTCAGTTTAGATATCTGTGTAACTTTACATAGGCATATTCAGCTGTAATACTGTATCTGCATAACTTCAACCGCACATTCATCATCCTCATTCACACAGGTACTCTACTGTACCACTAAGCAAAACCTCCTGATGTACACAAGAAGGAAAACACAGACATACAGATGCAGCCATTGTAGAAGTCCCACATTTTACTGCATGTTTGCTGCACTTTTACTCCATCCCCATGAGGAATCATTTGGAAAAAAAATCAGGATTTGCTCTCTTTTTATCTGCTGGAAGTTCCAAGGAATGGTCTGCTTACTAGTGGATTGCCAGACATTAGAGTTTTGTATTGTACCAGTTTGGTTCTCCTGAATAACTTTCAAGACAAAAATGCCTGCAGTAGTAAAACAGGGTAGTTGCAGGATAAATGCATGAAGGGAGGCTTCCACAATGGCTGCCACTGTGCTGGATCAAACAATAGATGCACCCAAAATTATAAAAAAAAAATATTCTAAATGTTTTTTATATATATTTATATATCTATATGTTAAATGGTATAACCTGCTTGAATCAGTATGTAGTAATGGGATCTGAAGCCCAACCTTCCTCCTGTTGTCAAGTTCAAAACCATCATTTGAGAGAGGAAGATAAACCTGATGTCATCAGTGGAAGGTTATGGGAAAAGAACAATATATTTTTTGCTGCTTTACTGAAAGAAAGACCTGATCCCTATCATAACAAAACTTTGATAACTAGGTAGGTTATACATGCATTAATGTGCAATTCAACGAGCAAAACACGCAAAAACTGGATGAACAATAAACATTAGTAAAATCAACAATGTACAGACTCTGACCAAATGTCCAAAATGTGTCCATATATGTCATAGGCTGGGGTAGGAAAAGGATGTACATTCTTGGTTTATTGGTTATAGAAAATAGATCTCTAGAGGGTTTTTTGCATTGTGTTTTTTTTTTTATATAGAGCAGACAAGCACAGTTCATTCAAAGCTATTGAGGAGACAGAAAATAATCAATTTAGTCTATCAGTAAAGAGCTTTTTGTTGGGTCAGGTTTTAGAGAATCATAACCTCATATACTCCATCCGATCTCTCTGCCTATATACAGTTACATACTATACACACTTACTTTGTTTGTACTATCTGTTCAGCCGTGCTTGTGTGCCCGTTTTCTAAATGTGAAATGATTACATTCTAATCTCTGCTGAGGTGCACAATCATAAGAGCTTATCAAATCTGCTATTCTGGGCCGGGCAGCTGGGATTGATCTATCAATCTATCATGCATTCCTTAATCCTTGGAAAAAAAAAGAAAATATATGAGGTGACAGTTTTTTAAATGAGCTGAACTCTGCTGCCTGGTAGGCAACTGGTGCAACGGCCAAGATGAGGTTTTAGCCAGAAAGGGTAAGTAAAAACCAGCAGCAGAAAAAGTAGACAGTTGTGTTTGTATTTCAATATGAATGTGTGTGTGTGAGAGAGAGAGTCTGTGTGTTTCTCTGAGTGTGTATAAGCGTAGGTAAGTAAAACCAGAACAATGCAGTCCTGCTTTGTAACCCTCCCCACAGAGGGCGTGTGTGTGTGAGGGTGTGTGCGAAGCGAAGAGCGGTAGGGCTGCATCAGTGTCTCTATACACACGCGCCCGGCCCGCAACATATACAGAGCAGCCCAGAGGAAGCAGCAGGCCTAGTAACGATCTGGGTAAATGAGTGTGTGTGGGATCAGCTTGTGCAAACACACACACGATGATGATGCGGGACGACAAGTCCCCCGCAAGAGCCCCCCGCCCACGGTCTCCTACGTCACTGTCCTCTTCTCTTCCACACCCAATCCTCCTTTTCCAGTCTCGATTTCTCCTCCGTCGTCACCGTCCGTCCATGTGCGTCGAGGACAGGAGTTAGGATGCTATGTGTGATACCTGCATGGTAAACATGTATGAGTGTGTGCGTGTGTGTATGTGTATCGGTGGGGGCGGGTAATAAGGGGCGCTAGCGTCAGAACAGGGTCCACTGCAGGCCCAGTGCAGCAAAGAGCAGGGCGAGGCTCCAGGGTCGGGCCAGGCTGGCGGGCGTCGAGCCTCCTCTCACCCTCACCACGGGGGGCTTCTGCGGGCTCTCATGTGGGCCGTCACCTCCAGGCTGTCTCCCTGCGGGCTTCCCATCGCTGGCCGTATGTGCTGAGAGAGAGAGAGAGAGAGAGAGGGAGAGAGGGAGAGAGAGAGGGAGAGAGAGATTAATGGTCTGACTCATTGTGGTATCAGAGTACTTTAAAGCAGTGTCCTTGTAATCTTCAACTTGTATTGTATGCCGGGCCCCCTCTTGCTACATCATCACCCCATCCTTATTCCTGTCACCCCATTTAAAAAAAACTCCAATTAAAACAATGATGTACGATTATGTCCATCTGTAACAATCCCAATGAATCTGAGGTTCATATGTGCAGCGGAAGATGCACAGCTGTGCCCGTTTCAGTCAGCAGTATCCAGCTGTTACAACAATTTTCCCTTTTAAACCACTAATTTGTTTCAAAGGTTGCTTTAAAAAGAAATTGCCAATTGTTTTTCAGATCACTTAACGGGGCTTTTATGGAACCTGCATCTACAGTGTCGCTGCCACAAAAATTAAAACTGTTCCTCAGTTCTAGTCCTCAGCTACCTACTCACTGTCACACTCTCTTTTGTCACACAGCTACAGACATCAAGCCTGTGCCAGTGCTATTCAGCCCCAAGTGAAAAAGCAACTGACCCCACCTCCCCCCAACACACACACACACACACACACACACACACACACACACACCATGATGGAGGGCTGACTGGCTGTCTAATCTCCAGGAGCAGATGATGGACAGCCCTCAGAGTGTCATTGCAGCCAATCAGAGATAAATCAGCCCAATGGGGGGTAGGGCAGACAGGGCAGACATTAAGCACGTATTTCATCACATTCACCACAAACACACACATAGATTATACACACACGCACACACACACACACACACAAACTTTCCTGCTGACATCAGTGAAATCCCAGCCTCGCAGAAAGACTTCACTCTTGTCGTCCATCCCTCACTGTTCTTCCAGTCTCTCTCTTTTCTATCCTCACTTGATCCTGATCACTCCTGTCCTCATGTTTCCCCTCGCCCTGCTTTTGAAGCGTGGCTCCCTCTTTCTCTCTGTATCTTTTTTCCTCTCACCGTCCCCTTTGCCTCTGGGTCGTGACAGTGTGTGACAGGAGAGAAGGAAATTGATTCCTTCTCTCCTCTCCCAGGAGCGACAAGGATCCCGGCCCGGCCCGGCCCAGTTCCGTACAACAATGGATTACAGAGAGATTACAACCCTAGGCACAGAACGTGCACCACACACACATACACTCTCCCAGTTCCCAATTAACACCTAAATCCACTGGCTGCATCGCTAAGACCGCGTAATTGTCACATATTCACTTTGTATCTGTGTGTTGGAGTTTCAGAGGTCTCTGCAAGCCTTGTGTGAAATGGTTAGAAGACAATATCTAGGGAGTTAGGAGAGGGAAGAGGGGGCTGATGCCAAAGGAAAGAGAAAGAGAGAGGGGGACGGAGAGAATGAGTGTGTTTGTGTGTGTGTGTGTGTGTGGTGGCAGGGGGGGGGGGTAAGCCACTTATCAGGGCATCGGGTCTGCCACACTGTGGACTAAAGCCCAGTACAGTGTCAAACCTTCTCTTTAAGCTGTCACTGCCACACATACAGACCAAGCCCGCAATGATGACTCCAAACAGTCTGTGTGTATGTGTGTGTGTGTGTGTGTGTGTGTGTGTGTTCAGCCCAATCTGTCTGGAACTCAGCTGTCTAATAAAAGGCTTCAAGACAGCTAAAACCTCCTCTGTGTGGTGCCTTGGCCTCCAGACAACTTGGCAGGCAGGTGTGTGGTAAGAGTGTACTGGATATTACACTCTTACTGTATAAAACACAAAAATTCATAGCACAATGTGCAAGAGCTTTGGATACCTCGCTCAATCTCCTACGCCCCAACCTCAAGGACTAAAAGTTATCACTCTTTTCAAGCTATCTTTCCAATATGGATTTTATTTTCTTTCACACCTGGCTTGGTCAGATACATAAATCTACGAATACATTCTTTCATAGCACTGAGAATGCATATTGACCCATCCCTACCGCGCACTTGTGTTTGCATGTGTATGTGACTATCTGTATCTGTATGCGTGTGTGAATAGGGCTAGGCAGAGCTCTAGGGAGAGAGAAGTGTTTCTTGTGCCAATGGTTTTTGTTGTTCCAGCAGACAATAGACAAAGACATCATTTATCCCAAATCAGATTGCTGTTATTGTTTCAATGGAAATGGGCTGCATCTCATTAGGGAGATGTCAGAAAGCAGCACTTGAATGGGCCAGAACAACACTAATACTACTCTGCTGCAGCTAACCAACTGGCTAATTGATGGAGCATAGCACTTGCCAGAGCAACCAATTACAGTGTAGACTACAGTAGTGCCAGCTAGTTACAGAATCTTCCTCATATAGGGTAGACACTGGGGGAATGCATGGTGCTACAATGCTTTTTGAACTAGGAGATAAAATGAAATTGGAAACAATAAAATGAAATGAAGTAAAAAAAAAAAAAAAAAAAAAAAGTTACAGAGCTGAGCATCAATACCCAGTAAGCTGAGTCCCTCAACGAGCAAATCATCTCCCCCACGCTGTTCCTCCCTTCCCCAGCAACTAGTATCTTTGATCAGGATGATAACGCGTGGGCTGCTCCCCTGCACCCTCCCTCCCCTTCGCAAAGGCATATACTGTATTTTTAGACTTAGATGCTACACCAGTATTTTTGATATATGTTTCGCTTCCAAACTGAAAGAAGAAACTTACAAAAGGAAGTTTTGCACATGCTTGGGATCATGCTAAATTATACCGCCAAGCTGACAGAAGACAAAATGGAAATTTCTGCTGTGCATAACAATTAATTTCCTCTGGGTAAACATACAGCTAATGCTGGTTTCTGTCAGACCAAAGGAGTTGCATTATTTCAAAATAGGGCACCTGAAAACATTTTCTACATACAGCATGTGAGCCATAATTTGGGCAGTTGTGTCTCATGGCATTTGGCAACATTTGATACTTAAGAACCAGGTGCAATGGTCGATTAGTGTGAGGCAGGTGTGCTATGTATTCTAGATATTCTACTATAGCGTAGAACTTGTTTCCTGCTGCTCATCAGAGTATCAGTATCAGTAGTTTTAAGAAAACTACTCATTGTTTTTCACTTTATGACACAATGTAAGATGACACAGACACAAGATCCAAACACCACTGCACACATGCACAGACACATCCACACACAAACATGCACACACACGTGCACAACGCTCCACTCACTAAACCAGATTGGTTTCAGACAGCAGTACACACCCATACTGTAAAAAATCCACTTCACTTCAGAAATTGTTTAGAAATATCGACACTGCAGATACATTTTATAAATACGTCTGACTTTGAAACATATCTTTAAACATATTCTGAAGTACATGTGAAATGTATTTTTTCCATATGGGCACAGCAGTGCACAGAAGAAAAAGACCAGACCTTGACATAAAATGGTCTAAGCCTGAAAGACAGGTCTCGGATATGAGCAGAAGCCTACTGCCATGACAAGGCCCTTTCCCAGACGTTTCTACTCTGTCAGCTGAGCTGTTTCCCTACAAAAGCCTCTTATGTGGTCGTGTCTGAGAGAAGAGGCTGACAGAGGAAATTGTGAATTTCTCTAGAAGTTAGATTTAGGTTGCCAAGAGCCTCCTCTGAAGCACATATGTTGAGAAGATGCATCTTATAAATGAAAAGCTGTAAATGGGACTATAGGAACTTTGCCGTGAAGCAAAATCTATTTATGAGCTGAGAAAAAGAAGTGTATCAAAATGGTTGTGTACACACACTAAGTCTCTAAAAGCATGCAACAACTTGAGGCACAAAGAAATCAAGAAATGGGGGGACAGATGAATAATGGAATGTCATGTTGTTGTGGTCACAATGATGCCATGTTAGCAGATAAGCCGTGCTTCATAAGCTGGCTCATGTGTAAATCCCCCAAATGTGGAGGGAGCGAAGAAGGGAGAAGTAGGGAGAGCAAGCAAGACAGAAAAACAGAGGGTGGGAAACAGAAAGAGAGAGAGTGAGGGATGACGTAGAGGGTTAGAAGATGAAAACAGTGCACAAATATTTATTTTGGCTTTTCAGTATGAGGCTGAATATGCATCGTCACTCACAGCAGGGGAGACAGAATCAATTTCACCTCAAACGACTTCACTGACATGCTATTCCTATTGCAACAAATGATCAATGAAATATGTATCTCCACCAGAAAATTACAAATTTGATTTGAACTGACATAGGTAAAAACCTTCACCTTAGGCTGTGGAAACTGTTGGAAATGCGGGAAGGATATGGGGGGTGATAAAGAAAAACAAAGAAAGGGGGAGGGAGGACAGACAGACAAATATGACTCAGAGATCTCAAGGCCACGGAAAGCTAACCACAGACCTCATGTCCGGGAAGACGTGTGTGAATGTGTGTGTATATGTGTGTATTCTGGGCCTATGAGTAGTGGTACCATTCATTTGTCTCTAAAGACAGGAGTAGACAGCGAGGGGGGGGACATGTTAATTTGTAAGAGGGTCTCTAGTCTCTGAAGGCAAAAGGCACCAAATACTCATTCTTCTTCTGATATGCAAGTTGTTAATGTACCTCCATAACTACACATACACAGATACACATAGACAACTAAATGTCAAGTTCACTCAAAAACAAAAGACAGATAACCCAACACATAACCGAGCCAGCCTCATGCCACCTTGTTGACCTCTGGGTTGGCTGAGTGTGTGAGAAGTTGTCCAGAGCGTCCATGGCCACTAATGCCTCTCCAGATGGGCAGGATTGCGTGGTTGGAGGAGCCTCGTTTCCCTCTGGCCAAGGAGCACAACAGCTGCTTCTAACAAGCCTGGCCACAGCACTGAAGAAGAGGTGGACCTCAGGCACTGGCCAAGAGGAAGGAGGGATGGGAGGAGAGAGAGAGAGAGAGAGAGAGAGAGGAAGAGGGGTTGGAAGGTGGGTGGGAGGAATAACAAAAGCCTTGGCCATCGTTTTTTTTGGAAAACATCTGAGGGATAGCAAATTGCATGATGGTTCTCCGGGCAACCATGCCAGTTCTCCACCGCTACACTCTTCCCTCACCCTCTCTCTCCTTTTCTCTCTTTCTCTCTCTGTCTTTCTGTTTGCCAGCACATAGCCACTGCTGCCACAGAGATTAATTTAAATCCTCAAACCTATGCAAAGCGAAGAAGCAAACTGTTCTCAAACAATCCTCCCTCTGTCCTCCACTGATAAGATTTAGTCTCTCTCTCTTTTCCTCATAAACACTACGTAATGCACAGACACAGAATACACACACACACACACACACACACACACATATGAATGCACACAACACACGTGCACGCACGAATGCATACTCACACACACACAGAGATGGACAGCCTTGGCAGTGTTTGTGACAAGCAAGGAGAGAACTGGGCAGGGAGTTTATTGAGGGACAAATCGAACGGCTAACAGACTTGACCCAGGCAACTCAGGTCTATCTGTGTGTGTGTGTGTGTGTGTGTGTGTGTGCGCATGGCGCTCTTGGCTGAATACTAGCTACAGTTCAGTAATCCAGTGAGGAATGGTGCTACTGTATACTGGGGCTTAGCAAGTTGTCACACTATCTGCTATCTAGATGACTAGGCAGACTTTTCCAGACTGAGCATTGATTTGGTGTACCACAAACAAATAGCTTTGTGTTCTATTCTACTCTATTATATTCTATTCAGAGCAGAGGAGTCTGGCTAAAAAGACATTACGAAAGAAATGGCAACATTTCAAATACACAACCTTGGACCTGGTTACAACCTTCAATTCTATTTCATTGAGTTAAATTAGGCAGAGATTTGTGTGTTGTTGCTTCTCACTCTACTGACAGCGCACCTCACTGCCTGTGTAGCTTCCTCAGCTACACATTTGTACAGTGTGACTTAAAACCCCACATAGAAGTTACATGTGTAAATATAACAATTCAACCTCTTTAACCTGGGCCTTTGTACACCTGTGGCAGTTTAAGCTCCTCTGCCTGCTGCGCACCATTATAAAGAGCCAGCAGGTGGAGGTTTGATTTGTGGCGTGGCACAGAAAGAGAGTGCGGTAGAGGTGAGTGGAGGTCAGTACTTTTCTCCTCCTCTCTGTCTTTCTCGCTGTCTCCCTCCCTCTTTCCTCACGCCTCTGCCTTGACCTCGAGGGTCTTCTCCCCGCTGAGCGGTTGGAAGGAGATGGGAGAGGTGCTGGAGGGGGCTGTAAAGCAGTTGATGGGCGTGGGTTTTGACAAGGCCACTGGATCTGCCTCGCGGGGACGCTTGATTAACAGGGGTGACCTCTGACACAAGAACTATTATTTCATTTGCACAAGCATGTACACCGGCACACACATTTACACACGCTCACGGTGCATGCACATAATGCACACACGCCTACACGCACACACACACACACACACACAATTTGTCTGGGCATACACACTGAGTTATGTAGTGTGACGAGAATGTGATTAGCCAGTCGCCTCTCTCCATAGCGTGTGCTTGGTTCCACTTTGAGGTTGAGGCCAGCGAGCGCGTCTCAGAGACAACAGAAGTACAGTCTAGCCAACTGTTCCTCTTCCCCCCTCTTCTACCACGATTCGGAAACACGACAGCTCTGCCAACTGGCTGAGTAATGACACTGTTGATTGGCTAGATCAATCCTTATTTGCTGTAAAACGAGATCTTTATGTAATAGCCAATATGTCCTTGGAACTCGCTGTTTTCAGATGCCCCAAAGCCACTGAAAATGACTTGTAAAATTAGTCGCTGTCATTAACACAGATAGAGCAGCCTCTTCTGAGCCAACCTGATGAGTGACCTTTGGCAGATGTTTGCAGGGCTTCTACCTATCATCTATCCCTCGTTCTGTACTGGCAAGAAGCTCTCGATGCCCAGAGTGAAGACAGAGAGGAGACACGAAAACATGGTACGCGGTCCCACTCCTCTCTTTTACTATATACAATACGTAGATACTATGTATTATAATCTAATTCTTTTTTAGGCCTGTAGATTTTACCTTAACAAACTTCTTTTTACTACATAGTGTGGATAAGCAGCAGACACTGGGCTGCCTGTTTTGTGTGCTGGCCCTCTTCTGGGGAATCCCTGAAGTCCTGTAATATGGATCTCATTGAGGAGTGCATAGACGCCTACTTAAAAGAAACACCCCACAGTGACCAATGTTCCTCAGTGGGAGCAACATCATCATTAACACTGATGGACAGACATAAGCAAGCGAGTTAAGCAAGTTGCATGGACAATGCCCTCTTTCAGCATTACTGAGGCACAGAGCCATCAGTCTGCCTTCGATCAGGCCTTTGGAGAAACAAAGACCGATAAAAGACTGATGCTGGTCTAGGTGTCTATGGATCAAGGGCGCCCTGACAGCGTTTCCTAGAGCTGGAGAATGCTAAGGCTCTTTGGGTCCCATCTGTTTTAAGGTTCCTCACACACACACACACCTTCCCAAACACTCACCCCGCCATTCTTTATCTCTTTTCACACTAAACTTTCTTCCAAAGGGGGGCGAGGGTGGGAGAACAAATTCACACAGTTCATTACAGGCCATCCATCTCTGTGCTGTTTTTGTCCACAACTCACTCTTTATGTGGTGCCATGTCAGGCAGGGGTTCCTCTCTCCTTCAAACTAATCTCCCTATTCTGTATTCTGAGGAACACACTGGTTCTACACAAACACACACCACACACACCCACACACACACTTCTCTGGGAACTATCCCCCTGGTTCACAGGCAACCTGTGTAGGGAATCCAAGGCTGGTACGGGGTCTCTGGCAGGCCACTCCAAGGGTAAAGGGGGCACAAAAATACAGGGGCACCAGTGGGGTACACATCCTAGCCTACAGCTAACCTAGCAACAGGCATAGCAGCATGGCAACTCCGCAGCAGAGACCAGAGGAATGGAATCTGCCTGGTACGCTTCTTGGCTGTACTGGGGTATAGAGGATTAAGATTTACTCCCCTACACACACACACACACACACACACACACACACACACACACACACACACACAGGCAAAAGGGGCCCTGGGAGGACAGTGACCTCCACCAGTCGATGTGACAGAACCTCAAGATGGAGGGGAACCCTGAGGAGAAAGCAGCCTCTATGTGAGAGAGGAGTTAGGGGCCCTGTACAACTCCCCCATCACACACACACATACGCACCACTATCCCCAATAGAAAACCCATTTTGACGAACTGATATGAGTGTTCACACACCCATCCACACACATGCACGCATGCATGCACACATATACCAGATGCCTCATTGCATTGGCAGGTGTCAAGTTGTCCTTGTAGACGGACAAGCGTGAAGGACATAGAGATAGGAACTCATTCTAACTCTATGTCTCTCTGTCTCTCTCTCTCGCTCTCTCTCCCTCTCACACACACACACACACACACACTTCATCACCACCATCCATTAAAGTCAGGAAGGAGTGCACAGCAGGAACCACTCAGAGACACTCTATCAGGTGTCACTGTGTGTGTGTGTGTGTCTCCTGACGTTACGTTTCACACCTGCAACTCTCCCCTCTCGCCCACACACTCACCTGCACTGTAATTTGTTTCAGCTATTCTCTTGGAATCAGCCAATCAATACAGAAGTCTCAAGATGAATGCTTTCACCTGTACTCCCTCTCTCCCTCTCTCATCCTCTCTCAAATACATTCACAGAGTGTGTAGTCTTGACTGGTGTGACACGAGTGTAATGAGACATTCAGTGATAGCGTTAACTTGGTGTTGCTGTGCAAGTGACACTAAGGGCTGTCAGGGCTGAAGTGCGGAAAAGAGGCTTTGGTGTGAGTAAACTGTTATTAGGCTGCCTTTGGCTCTACAACAGCGAGTAGCAGCAGTACAGATGCTAAGGATGGGATGCAGCCTTTCATTGTGCCAGTGACCTTCCTCCACTGGATTTAACTGATCTAAGTGATGCTCACTTTTTCAACTTCAAAGTGCTTTCAGCAGTCTGTGTGGGTTTGAAAAAAAAAATCTTGCTGTGATGTTATAAATGTTTGATTTTTTTGCGGTTGAGTCAAATGGTTTGATATAAACTCTTGCTTGGTTACATAACTGCCGACTGCAGTTTTAGAATCAGATTACTTACAACTCTGCACTAAACACACTGTCAGTGGCCATGCTTATCTGATCTGCAATCAGCTGAAGCAGTGAGAGGTCAGCACCCCGCCAGTCCTCTGGCCTGCCACTCTGTTCCAGGTTCAGCTCTAATTGCCACATCAATTATGGATAAGAGAGAAGGGCTTTGTCGCCCTCACCGCTGGTCAATAGGATAGGCCTTTAATGAAGTGACTTGTCTTGCATGCGCAGTCTCTTTCACACATACACACACCCATACACACAGTCGATACAAAAATTGGCTCATTGCTACCAACCTCCATTATCTGACCACTCATGCAATACTAATGCACTTTTGCTATCTAGAGCAGATACTTTGACAGTGGTTTTGCTTTAAAACAAAAGTTCACATCTGTGGGGTGTCTCTGGTTTGTTGGAGTTGCAGAGTTTGTAGCACGACAGACTAGTAACTCAGGCTGATTCATTTTGAATACATAATTTTGTGACTCTAGCTGCTGTTTATGATAGTTACAATATCATGCCTATGGTATAGCTTGATTGCATGTATCACATCCTAAGTACCAACAGACATGCAAGGCCTTGGCATATGTGTGCTTGTGTTTGCATGTGTGTCTGTGTGTGTGTGTGTGTGAGAGAGAGAGAGAGAGAGAGAGAGAGAAAGAGAGAGACAGACAGAGCAAGAGAGAGAGAGAGAGAATGAAAGAGAGGGAAAAACCCACCTGATGTCCTTCCATGCTTTCTCTCTTTCTCTCCTCACTTAGTTTCCCCCTGCATGCCAGGCTGAGCTGAGACGAAGAGGATCAGACTCATCCCTGCTTATCCTCCTACTGTATTTTTCAATATCAGTGGAATGTCTGCCTTTATTTGCTCAGTGCTGCGTTACAGCAGGAATGCCTGTCCCTGTGTTAGTAGCCAGGGCTGGGCTCCAGCCTCAGGAGGGTCAAGGGGGTCACTCACCCAACACTCCCCCCATCCCTACCCCCAGCAGAGAGGCCTGGACTGGGGGACTGATGAAGGAGTAGGCCCAGGCCCGTTTAAGTAAACTGGGGCCATCTCCAAGCCCCCTGAGCCCTAGGTCTGTCTGTCGATAATGCTAATATAATTAGGTGTGTGTGGCCAGCAACAAAAGATTTCCTTGTGGATTCACTGAATACTGATGAGGCCTGGTCCCAATGACACCTCAATAGCTTGTTATGCCAGTGTGCCAGTATATGCATGTGCATGCCGGTGGGAGGGTGGAGGGTTATGCACACAATAAAACTCAAAGTCATATCCTCTGAATTTGCAGATTTCAATAAAGAATAGGTTATGAGTCTGAACACTGTTTTTAACCATCTTTAAAATGCCATTTACTGCTTGGAAATCTGCACATGAGGTTTTCTTGTGAAATCTGTGGATAAGAGCTGCTGCTGTGGTACTTCAGACTTTTATGTGGTTAGGATAACAAGACATTGACTCACTACCATTTCTCGTCTATGCTAGTAAACGTCATAGCTACCAAACCAAATGCTGAGTTCTACATATCATTTTCACTAACTGTCTAGGTACTTGACTCCCAATACTTCCTCTGGTTTATAACCTGTTGAGACACCAGGGATTCTTAGTGTTTCCCAGCTCAGGATCCCAGAGGTGTGCTGGAGTGGCTCAACCATTAAGGCCTCACTGATACTGCTTAGAGAGGAAATGATGATGCCGGCTAATGAAAACCATTCTCCTTCTCTGATGACCGCGTGCCTAGGGAGCCCTTCAAGCTAATACGCTCTCAAACTGCCATAAAAACCACAGGGCAGAATATGCCAAGCTAGTCAGAAAATAGAGCCCGCTGAGAGGCAAGGCGGATGATGGTATAAAAAGGGATGGATGGGGGCAGTGGGAAAATGGGAAAGACGGTTGATCACAAATGCTGATGTGCACGATAAAGAACGTGTGATACAGTGATTATCATTAAACGGAATAGCTGTCGGCTGGTTTGAGTGCTGACAAAGGGGTTTGAGCAGATATTAGTCTACATGATTAGCCCTCTGAATGCTCTGTACTGTGGGCGTCATTCCCCATATTCGTTTCATAGTTAAATTTGAAACTCCTCAGTATGAATCATAGTTTGTGTCAAAACAAATATAGGGAAAGTCACGCAACTCCATGCAAAAGGTCAGATAGACAAAAGAGATGAGTTTGCACATCTTGCAGAGTGAAACTGTGACTCACTCCTGCCACATCCATCCCCAACCCAGACCAGCTTCCAGCCCAGCCAAAGCCATCTCTGATCCTCCTGTCCCCTCTTGTCCTACCATACTCTGCCCTGGGGAGCTCTTCCTCAGCCCCTTGAGCTCCAGATGAAAGGCTAAGGGAAATGGCAGTCCTGCTGGTAATATCCGCGCCGGGACACAGCCACTACATCTGCCGGCCAGCCGGCCTCTACACACGCCAGTCCCATGGGGCCAACAACTCAGCCCGGGACCTAGGATGCAAAGACGGAGGGGTGGATTGGTTCGACCCGGCCTGGCAGAGCACACAAGCACCAAATCCCTCTACCCGCCCTCCTAACCCTCCTCTCTCACGTTAGATTGAATCATAGGTTTGTATGTTGCAATCGTGTCCTCTGATCCTCAGCCCTTAACCTTCCGTTCTCACGTCAGCCCCACTCACATGCCTCAGTGCCTCTTGTAACTTCCCCTCACAAGATCTCTACTCATATCATACAGCTCCGCAGTATTACCCCTCCATTACTTTATCTTTCATGTCTCGAAGTTTGTCCTGCCCCTTCACCCCTACGCTGTCTCTTCTCTCTGCCTCACCTCTCTTTCACCCCCTCCACTTTTATGTTACCATACAGCCGGTCCTCCTCAGACCCTAACCTATAGCACTTCTCTCTTAATCTCCACACTTCTCTCCCTCTTGCAAGTCCTCCAACATGAAAGGCAGGTGCGTGCTGGGTCCAGGGGAGCAGCGGGCTGTAGTGGGCTTGGGACCGATCCAGAATAATCCTGCTAACACTGGAGCAGGTTGGCCATATCCTGCCCAGGCAGCCATTCACATCAGGAATGCTCTTCCCCTGCCAGGGAGAACAGCTGCCGCGCACCTTTGCGGCCTTATAGTCTTTGGAAAGAAGTTATCTCCACGACACTCAGATGCAAGCACACTAGCAACACAGGAACCTAATTAGGCTGCTATGTCTAAGATGAGTCCCTGGTTTAAGATCCTGGGGAGAGCTGAGGTCAGATTCAGGGTCATAGATATATAAATATCTATATAATAATACCTATTTTTCTGGAGCCTCCACTGCTGGAGACAGGACACTTTTAATGTGTAAAACTGTGTCACACACCATGGCACATACATAGGAAAAAAAAATTAAAAATCAATGTTGATCCAATCATCATGGCTGAAATAATGTGGTAGTGAGTAGGTGTGTGTGTGTGTGTGTGTGTGTGTGTGTGTGTGTGTGTGTGAGAGAGAGAGAGAGAGACTCACATGGTGAACAGTAGGCTAGTGGGCAGTAATGGGTATGGAACACACACAGTTTGCTCTGATGCCCTTCAGCCCTTCAATACAAAACCTGCTGACTAGGCCCTTCTAATGCCACACTGACCCACCAGCCCATGTCTCTGAATGTGTGTGTGTGTGTGTGTGTGTGTGTGTGTGTGTGTTTTCTCTCACACACCCACACACACTCAGTACTACATTATTTTAGTGCACAGTACAACATACAATTCATATTCTGTCCATGTTCTGAGATTTTTTTCCCCCACAAACCTAGCAGCTGTGGGTCTAGGAACACTGCTGTAGGGACCACAAGGGACAGAGTCTGTGTTCCTAGCGGTCAGCCCTTACACACACACACACACACACACACACACACACACACACACACTTGAGCTAACAACTTGTTGTTTCCTCTGTATGAGGGCAAAAATAATATATCTGCTCTTCTGTTTAAGAGTAGCAGAAGCACCAGCCACCCCCCACATACACACAATGCACAGTCTCAATTTCATCCATCCGTCCACATGTTTATCCACTCTTAAAACTATCCATCTTGCCATACTTAGATAATTATGTTCTATGATAGGGTGACAGAGCAAAACAGTTATTACTCGTGGCTTCATGCTAACAGACAGGCTTAGCCACTGAACTGCAGGAGTGTGTGAGCAATGCCGGGGGTGTCTTCACTTTTCTTGATGAGCTCACTAGTGTTCCTGACAGATGGTGTTTGCTACCAAAAGAGAATTGTACTTTCATGGCTGCACGCTTCACACTTTTTTGCTGCACACCCCCTACGGCCCAATCGCAGGAAGTGTTTATCCATGCATTTCCTTCTCCTCCTCCTCCGAGATGGATAACCTGCTTTCTCCCCTTTTTGTTTTTATGACTTCTCACACCTTTGCCAGGGATATTGCCTCAACGGCAACACAAACAACAATATACTGCAGTCGACCAAAAAAGGCAGAGGGGGGAAAAAGGCAATAAAATCTTTTATCTCCCACATTCCACCTTAAACTCCCTCTAGATTTCATGAGAACAAAAAGAAAACTTCCAGCTTCTGCTGCACTTTTAATATCATAGAAATAACATATTTTCTCCTGGATAGGCCTGTCTGTTTTTGAAGATCTGCCCAAAAGGCCAGAAAAGAAAGTACAGTTCCTACTTCACTAGAGCCAGAGACTCAGACAAGACTGCTGGACTCACGGCAGCAGGCAGACGGAGAAATAAAGTGCTGGACCACCCTTTAAGATGCACAGACATGTGGAGACTCCTCTCTCTTCCTAATGGAGAGATAGTGGTCTAATGTGCCATTGTGGATCCTTTAGCAGTTAATACGCTAATTAGCTAGCTACAAATGAATAGCCCTTTTGGAAGGAGCAGCCATAAGTGTTCCCTGGCTATTACAGTTAATAAGCCATAGTCACGCCACACAATGTGCCACAGTAGAGGCCCTCATGGCTGCAGGGTAGAGGGAAGATATGGCTTGTTAAAGATTTGCTGATTTATGCTCCTGTTCACAGCTGTGGTCATGGCGGTTCGTACATGACCAGGCCCAGTTTAGTTGGCACACAGCGCACGCTAGCATGTCTCCAGGCGAGAGGGGCAGGATCTGCACCCGAGATCAAACAGGCATGACATCACACAATCAGACTGTATGTGTACTCACACTTTCTGCCAATGGTGGAGAGAAAATATGAGTGTTTTGCAAAGAATTAGACTTTTCTAACATTTTGCCATGTTGATTGTTGTCTATTGTCCATTGTTTCCCTAAGTATGTATGTAGCATGTAGCATCTGTATCTGCATTCTTGAACATGCTTAAATTATGCAAGAGGCCATAAAATCTGAGGATGCATACATGTAACCTATCTCTTTAGTAATCCACGCAGCAGCTCCATCACATCAGAGAGAAGATAGAGACAGTGAGTGAGAGTGTTCTCTGCAGATTAGTGCTGTTCATTAGCTTGGTAATGAAGTCTCTGTCTTAGCAGCAGGGACAGTCAGCAGGCGGTCATGCCCCCTTTTAACATGGACCTTGGGAGCTCTGCCACAGCTACATAGAGGCAAACAAATACAGATTACAGATGGAAGGGAAAAGAAACCTTGTAAAGAAGCCTACAGCCCTATATTACCACCATTGCCCAGTTAAAGGGAATTTCTTTAACAGATGCCATAACAAATGTTGTTTCTATAATTAAAAACAGTTCAACCAATATTTGTGTAATGCAAACACATAAAGGGAATGTAGAAACCGGAGAATCAAGTCTGTAAACTGAGATGCCATTGACAGTTAATCCATTGACAATATATTGGAAAGTGATTTTAAAGACCAATATTTATTGGGTTTTTCATCCAACTGACCTCTGAACCAGAGGATGTGCCCATAACCCTGTAAAAACATCCTGTATTCTGTCACTGTGTCAACAAAATGGGTCTCCCACTCACTGTGAATGGGGAACTTCCCAGATTTGTCTTTTGATGACATCATCAAGACAGTCAGGGCTCTGTTGTCTTTATCTTTGAGACACTCTTGTTTACAACCAACATGTAACACATCTGTTTTACAGTGTATTCCCCCTTTAATATACTAAAACCCACACAGGCATTAAGTTAATCACTCTTTATTGATGCCAATTGGCCTAACATCTTCTTTCCAAGCAGCATCAAAGTTCAGATTTGTTGGTACTGGATGATGAGCACTGTGTTGAAAGCTAAAGGACAGTGTTGAACAGACAGCAGAGCTCTACAGGATATGGTTCTGTACTTTGAGCACTGACTAATGGGTTTTGTTCTGTAAATCTCAGACAGTGGTTTTGATTGATTATCCCCTGCTGTTGGGTTGCGGGTGCTGCTGTCAGAGCTCTAAGAAAGGCTGGAGTGTGTGGTATCCACATCGCTGGGAGGAGCGGGGCAGAACGGGGCTGGGCGGGGCGGGTGCGTAACTGGGAATGTAATGGCTATTGATTGGTGTATTAGCTGCACTGTGGTGTGGATAGTCTTCCTGCTGTCCTGCGCTAAAACCAGAGCAGTATTTTTAACTACGCTGACAGAACATTGAGCCATAGTGTCATCTCTTACATGTCAATTTAGAGGATATTCATGTGCGTTCTATTTTTCACATATTCCTCAATGATTAAGACCATATACTGGGATTTTTTTGTGCTGTAATACTTTGTAACAACTTTGCATTGGCCACTTATACTATTACTGTTATTACTGTAGTACTTCAATTCCAATTCTGATAATGTGTGATATCTGACCCACCCTTGCATTATTACAGTGCTGTCCTGTGAACTGTAGGAATACGCCATGACCAGAAAAAAGCTTTTTGTTTCACTGCGCCGTTGTGTAAGTTGGAATGACAGCAAAGATGAGGCAACCGCAAGGTAGGGAAACCGGAAATAGCAGTGACCAAAACTCAGAGCAACAACAACAATGGCTACGGTGAAAGAGCGGCTAAGGGAATATTTAGAAGCATGGGTTGTATCTTGCGCTGAAACAAAGGAAAAGAAGAAGAAAATGGAGATGGTATGTTTTTCTGCTAAATTAAACCAGGAGGAAAGATGGAGAGTATAGCATGAGATGTCAGCATCAAGATATAAACAAAGGCAATGAACCGAAGGAGGAAAAGCAACACAAGCAAACACATTATATTTTAGACTAATTGTAGACATGCAACAGGGGATAGTGTGCGAAGAATTTGACTACTTTGACCAGCAAACTTGTGCACACTACAGAGTCTGAAGCCAATGCAGGGCTTTGTTTTTTCTGCAAATGTGTTGTCTTGTCCAAAAGAGCCTGCCAAAATTAATTTCCGCAGCAATTATACTGACCGCTCAAGTGGAATGAGTGAGTGGTGTCTACTATACATGATTACATACTTGTGATGATGCATGCAGCAATGTATGTAGACTGCACCATGTTCCACAAATGCTTGTGTGCATTTGTGTTGGACTGAGTAAACACGGTGCATGTTATATGTGTAGGTGTGCTCGCCGGTGAGATTGCTGAGTCAGCATCTAGCATTTTTGCAGTCTTGCAGCAAGGGAAGCCGAGGCGCTGAGCTTTCCCCAGAGAGGCTCTCATCATTGGGCTTGTCTCCCTTGTGTTTGCCTATCTGCCTGCTCACATGTCTCAGTGTATTTCCTTATGGTCTTCCTTATGGTGTTTCCTTATCCTAGTTTATTGCTACCCTGCCATGTAATAAACCACAATCTTGTTGCCTAACCGAGCACCTGCAGCTACTATTTGTCACTTGCATGTGTGTGTGGATGCATGCAAGTGCTTCTGCATGTGCTTCTCCATGTCCTCATTGTGACTGTAGGTGGAAAAAGCAACATGATAATTAGGGATGATTAAGGTGAAGCTTGGGATGGTTCTGGAAGAGATCAAATGATTCTCATCAAAGCCAGCACAAGCCCCAACATCTCCTAACTGCTGTGTATGTCTGTGTGTGTGTGTTTGTGTGTGTGTGTGTGTGTGTGTGTGTGTGTGTGTGTGTGTGTCCTCCTGCACTGGAGTAGACTGGCTGTTGCCTCAGGTTCAGAGCAGCCTCCTATGCTGCCACCTTAGCTTTAGCTCCGTGGATACTGCTGCTAGAGAGACAGTAGGGGAGAATGGCAGAGTGTCGAAAGGGTTTGAAGTGAATTCCACTCGGAATAGAAGAGATGAATGGAACGGTGACCTTGTGGCGTTCTTCAGCAACAATTCAAGGCTGACTCAGGTGGAGAGAAGAGACAGGACGCCTTGTCTTTTCAGAGGCAGACTCGTCCTTGATTTAGATATTGGAGCTCCCACACAAAAACAATTAAATGAGATGAGACACATTTGGAAATAGAATGAATGAGTTGGAGGGTTGAACAGGTATTGCCACTCATGGCAAGGATTTGTGTATGGAAGGTGAGCGCTGAAAGGAGTGGGCCTGAAAACAATCTCATAAGAAGGTGTGGAGGAAGACGGCTGCAGATTAGAGCTTATTACTAAAGCAACCAATAATGCTCAAAGCATTGCCAGTCAAGGTCAAGCACTGAATTAGAAAGGGGAAAAGAAATAGGGGGGGGTGAGGTGTGTGTGTGCATGTGTTACTTACAAGTCTTGTCTTTGCCGTCTCCTGAGGCTTGACATCCATCTTCATCATCACAATCTGTGGTGCTGCCCTCCTCTGTTTCTCCACTGCCCAGCTCCTCCCAGACTTCCCTCTGGCCCAGTCCTGGAAAATTCTCCTGGGTCTCCTGGACCACAAAGACAGTGATATAAGGTTTACTACACAAATACATTACACAATACATTATTACTGTGTCTTATCCACATACAGCAGTACACTCTAGGCTGGTCCCAAAGGGAACAAATTCCATCTATTTGGATTTGGATTCTCTTAAAAGGACAAAACTGATCATCAAGGCCATTTCAGTCGTCTTAAAATATACAAGCCAAGCCTGTATTCCACAAGTCTTTCTTCACACAATTGGATTTAGTCTAGACAAAATCCTTTTGTAAAAAGCTTTAGCATAAGCTTGTTAGCATCGCAAGTCATGGTTCTTGCACCGCTGTGTGACACCAGTGAGGGGCAGAGTGGTTCACAGTGTCCCCTGTGTTGCTGTCCTCCTCCTCACAAGCGACACATTATTTCCCTCGCTCTGACATATCAATCACTGCAAATGTCAGCAAGCACCCGAGAGGTGACACTGAGCAATCAGTGGCGGGCAGCAGTGCCAATGAGGAGGGGTGGGGTGGAAGCGTGGTGTGGGTGGTGTTAAGGCTGGTGTGGGGCATTGAAATACAACCAAATTATTCCATGGAAAAAGAGGAGCATTCATAAGAAAATTAAAAAAGGGCCCCCAGAGAAAAAAAAGGAGTCTGATAACTAGGTAGTTCTTTTAGACTGGAATGTATTTTTTTTTAATAAATCCTGGCAACTGCTTTTACACAGAACAAAGTGAAAACCAATTATGATACCCTGACAGTAAATAAGATCTCAGAGATATTGAATGATGAACCTCAGATAATGATTTTTTTCCCCCCACATGGAATCATACTATAAAGCAAGGAATCTCTGTCTGTATGTGTGTCCTTCGCATATCGCGATCTACTTCACACTTGGCGGGTGTATTGCTGGGGACTCAAGGATGTACAGTGTCGGATTGGACACGCGACACGTTCAATATTAATACACTTTGAATAAACAAGCGAACAGCGTTCTGTGCAGCAGCGGAGCTCAAAGCAAGCGACTGATAGCCTACGCCTATTTTGAACGGGCACTGCGCTAGTATATAGAATTCTGGAATAAAACTTTTAAATTCCTGGTCAGTTCTAATAATTGTGTTCATTGTACTTGGGTGTACAAGAGACAGTTCATGAACTGTGAAATCCATATTACATCTAAAGAACAGAGACATTCATATTCTTTCATTAATGCTCTTCATATCTACCTACACGTCTTCAATAGATTATGAATCATTTGCCATGCTCCAACTTGTCACTATTGATTCAAGATGATTTGATGGGGAGAACACATCATCTGAGCACTTTCACTCTACTCTTGCCTCTAACTTGTATCATTACCTTGACCTTTAGACAACATTATCACATCATACCATGACCACTGCTCTGCATTAAGAGCTTCTCAGCCCGGAACATGAAAAACTGCTCTTCATGATAACAGCACACAGCCCATCCAATCAAAAGTGTCACTGGTTCCTCCCTCTCAGTATGGGGCCACCTAATTGGACCACCTGCTGGCCTGCCTTGGAAGGGAGTCCTCCATCATCAAGGTGTTTTTTGTTCCACCACATCATGTGTGAGTTTTCCTGACAGGAATGATCCTTTGGAGTAGGAAGGTAAGAAATTGGCTTGAATACCAGATTTATAGAACATGTGGAAAAATATAGACACACATGCTTCGCTGCTATGAGCAACATTTAGATTATAAGGTATGCACAGTAGCAGCTGACACTGTTTGTATGCACACATATGTGCGCGCACACAGACACACACACACACACGCACACACACACACACACACACACACACACAAACACACACAAACACACACACACTCCATACATCTCATCATCAGACTATTACACATTCATGAGGAAGCTGACAGAATCAATCTTGGTATACAGGTGACCTTCACATGGATGGACCAGCTAACCGACCACCCAGCTAAAGACCTGTTGTGAGGTGGGTGGAAGGAATGGGAGCAGGGCTTGAGGTGTTGAGAGATGACTGATGCCATTGCCGTTGACACTGGACTCTGTCTGCCACTCAACACATCTGACAGAAAAGGTGACCTGTTACCAGTTGTCAGTGCAAGGAGAAGAGCCTGTCTGGGCTTCTGTTTGATTATAATACTGCAAAACTAAATACAACATACAATATTGAAAAAAGAGAAAAAAGGGAGAAAGCTAGACAGATGCCCAGACAGAGAGTCAAGGCCTGGACAAGCATCAATGATTCTGAGTGCCCAGGTAAAAGATAAGCAACCCACACAAGACTCGACTGAAGCTCATATAACTCTTTCATTCTGAGAGATAAATGTTTGATTTTCATTAGTAATTCAGCAGCAGCTCACTTGTGTCAAAGTCATCAGAAGAGCAGTTATGCATGTATTGGTATTCTCTTGCCAGGCTAGTGATTAGCACTGCCTGCGTAGGAGAGTAGAACAGAAATCTGAAAATGGTCCTCACACTAGAGGATACTTTTGATATTGAAACATTACAGCAGTCATGTATCCCATTTATTCCTTATGCATCTGTGTAGCCGCACTCTCTTGGGCTTGATCTAATACTACAGCGGAATGAGTCATGTACAACTATAACACACAGGGAAACACAGCAGACCTGGCTTCATGAAACTCCAGTGGGCCCTTCAGAGGAGGCAGGTAAAACATATCACTTATGCTCACCACAAAAGTGAAAGCCATTGACAATAGCTGGATGGCTCGCATTTCACAAATGCACAGTAACGTACACGGGGGTGGCTTAGATGGAGAAATGTGAACAATATTAGACACAGGTTACAATGATGCATTTTTATGGTCATGGATTGGGCTCACATTGCAACCTGTTGACAGTCCTCTTTGTGTGTCCTGTACTCGTCCTGCCTGTTTTGAGGCTGCACTGCAAGGGGCTTTGATATGCTGTTAGAATAAGGTGCACCTGTGGCTCGGGGGCTAGTAGCTCATAATAGACACACTACAATACCTCTTTTCTGCCTCAGCATTGAGAACATCCTAACATGGACTATTGACATAGCTCACATGTACCGTGATGTACTGGTTATTCTCATTGCACTTCCATTAAACCATTCTGTCACTGTCAAGTACAGGAGCGAGGGCTGGCTCATTAACACTGAAGCCATATTTGTAAAAACAATAAGTCTGTAAGATATTTCAAAATGAAAATGCTGACTGCTGTGCAAAAAAGTAACTTAGAATGGAAGTGTGAGTATCTATTCACTGCATCAATGCAGATAGTTTAGCAGAAGCCTGTAAGTGAGAGATAAGTAAGACGTTGGTGGGAGGAGAGTGAGAAATAGCCTCAAGAGAGTGAGAGGCAGGGAGTCAAAAGGAAGAAGAAAGAGGAAAGGAGTAAAATTCTTCCTTGGTTCTGGACAGCAGCCGTGATAAACCTATTAACCTTTCATTATGCAAAGCAACCAAATGAAAAATTTACTTCAATAAACATTTCATGAGTTCATGAGCAAATGCTCGGCTGGAACGGCTGAATGTTGTGCGCCAACACCACCCAGATAACCGATTGGGTATTAACGCTAATACCCGTGCCGTTCAGGGGACGTTAAACACAATGCCTCCTGGCCCAGCTGTCTTTAAAGCATGTTAATTAGAGAAGGAATCAATTAAGGCACTGTCGCTTTGGAAACCACAGTCACGCCATCGTAGAATTGTTGGTTGGCTGCTGTCCAAGGTAGTTTGTTGGTTTGTTTTGACTATGTAGGGATTGCAAAGACTGCCAGAGGTTTTTCTTTTTTTTTTCTCCCCAATTTCAGCTCCACAGTGGTGATTTCAAAAGTAACACACAGGAAACTTTATCATGATATTCCAACAACCGAGTGGAGAAGCAAAATTCTAATTTGGCCTTGGAGCCAGAGGAAGAGAGATATACAATATTCCAATATGATTTCTTAAGGACTTTTAAATGCTAATATGCAGTGGATGGCCTCTCTCTCTCCCTATCTGCTTTCTGGTAGAAAAGAAGGATTGTGTTGCTGCACTGAAGACCAGCTCTGGGTTTCAATGAGTCTCATAAGCAGTTTCTAAAACCTTCATAGATTGCATTTCATTCCTCCATCTCCTTTAGAGTAGAAGCAGTCATCACTTCGGGGGATGGCTCAGACGTGGTATATGCCAAGCTAAGTAGTTTTAATTAAAAACACCAATCAATCAATAAACTTTGATAAAAACAAACACTTTATGAAAGCCATGAAAATGATATACTCTGACATCAAATGACTCAGGACCCACAGACATATAGTCAACAAAATAAAGGGTGGCAATATTCTGGATGTGGGGAAAATGGAGGTTTGACTCGTCTATTGATGTCTTCAAAAACAACAGCAACCTTTAGAAGGCCCATTCCTCTGATCTGTCACACTGTAATGTGTACCAAGTGGGCTGCTTAAGTAGCTGCAGTCTAAAAATGTAATGTGCCACAAAGCATATATCCATTCTGACATTATTCTGACTGTCCAAGGCCCCAGAGGGACAGATGTCTTTGTTCCAACAAGACTCGGCCTCCTCTTTCTGGCATGTAAACAATGCTGAATATTGTTCAGCTGTTGGCTTAGGTAGTGCTCTGCTGCTACACACACACACACACACAAACACACACACACACACACACACACACACACACACACACACACACACACACAGCAGTCTATAGATATTGGGCACATATCATGGCAGTTAGGATATGAAAACTGCTCAGTGTGTTTCAGGTAAGTGAACCTTTACAGTTGTATAGGTATTCCCCCACTGGTCCGGGCTTTAAGTGAGAGAGGGTATCTTGATTTTATGTCCACTATAATTACTGAACTATACTGGGAAGGGTTATGGGGAAGAGACAGAAGTAGGTGTCCAGGAAAATGGACACCTACTTAAAGGAAAATTCTACCCTCGGATAATCTCATATTTCATTTTGCAATACATTTCTGTTGTATCCACCTTGATCAAGAATAGTGAGCAGAAAGACGGAGCTGGCTGATAATGTTGTGTAAGCAGGTGAGGGGGCTGAGAGTAGAGGGGGTGCGAAAACAAAAACAAGATGCCAGCCTCCCCACTTAAGTCTTGCCTTGAAATTACTTTGGCATCCACAGACAAATCAGGTATTCCCATACGGCTTTCAATGTACTCACAAAATATGCAATATTCTGTAGCCCTCCTCTCATCTTGCCAGCTGATCCCCCCCTCTCCCGCTCTTTTCAAAAGCATTCTTCAGTCAGAGATGATGGGGCAGGTTTGAGAGCACCGAGGGCTGAATTCCTGCGTGTATGTGTGTGTATCCTATTCACACTCAAATCCGTGGTGCCAGGAGTAACCAATCCCCTTCTGAAGGAGTTTGGAGGGAAGACAAGGCTGACAGAGAATGTGTGTGTGTGCGTGTGTATGTGTGTGTATGTGCAGTTTCATGGAGTAACAGAAAATGTGATAATATAAAATGTAAAAATGTGAAATGTGCACACCAGGGGATAGGATATGAATATTGCAACTGTGGCAGTGTGTGTGTGTGTGTGTGTGTGTGTGTGTGTGTGTGTGTCTGCGTGTGTGCGTGTGTGTGTGTGTGTGTGTGTGTGTGTGAACTGTTTGTCTGGGTTTGTGTGCCATGTGTAATCTCTGGGATAATGTTGGCAAAGTAGCGAACCAGGTTTATGGATCATAAGTCATAACATTTGTATGTGTGCATCAGGGTGTGTGCTCTTGTCCCTCCCTGGCAATTTACAGCAGTATCACCTCATTAAGGGCAGCCAGCATAGGGCCAGATTTAGCCAGAGAGAAGGATTAGGAGAAAGGGAGAAAAACCTGGATGAGAGAGAAGGAAAAAGTGACAGTAGGAATCCCTTAGAAAGTCTGCAGAAGTCTTCTTTTAAACTGAAATTCTCTCCATTCTCTCACACACACTCTCATAATGCTCAACTGGGGGAGAGAGAGAGAGACAGAGAGAGAGAGAGAGAGACAGAAAATAAGAGCGTGTGTGTGTGAGAATAAGAGTGTGTGTGTGTATGTGTGTATGGGTCTTTGTGTGTCCCTGGCCTCAGAAGAAGTGGCTGCAATTCTGTCTGCATCTCGAATTGCCTGACCAAGGAGAGACAACCAGAAGGGAAAAAAAAGAGAAGTATTTTCCAAGTATGTATGTGTGCGTGTGAGAGAGAGAGAGAGAGAGAGAGAGAGAGAGAGAGAGAGAGAGACAGAGAGAGATTGAGAATAACAGAGACAGACGGAAAGACAGAGCATGCTAGGGAGAGTGACAAGGTGCAAACAACAGCAACAGCAGATAGCTGCGCTGCTCGGCCATCCCTAGCTGCTGATTCAGTAAGCAGATATGATGTATTGTTTGTGTGGATTAATGGTGTATAATGCTGCCTGTTATGGCCAGCCAATCTCCAGACAGTTCTTAATTAACGCTGGGCCAGAGAGCCTTGGACCAACAGATAAAGAGGCTGAACTGGACAGCATTAGCAGGTCTCAGATACGGCACTTCGGCAAAAGCCTGCACTGCTTTCCATAATATGGAAAATCCAACTGATTCACATGTGAATCCAAAATCAAAAGTGCTTTTCTGTTGTTGTCCTTGTCCATGGTTAAAGATGGAACAGGATAAAAACCCATGATCCAAAGCTGACAGCCTGTTTATTTGCCTTGTTGACCTTTTCATGTGAAATCCATATCACACTGTAGATGATGAAAGGACAAAGAAGAAGAAGTAGTTTAAACACCAGATGCGTGACAATTCAGACTGACTGGCAAGTTCTCAATAACACAAGTGTACTGAATTGACTTAATTCTCAAAAGGTCGCTAACCACCTCACAAGGAAATAATTTACTGGATGTCGTGTGGATCATATCAGCTCAGGCAAAACATTTCTGGTAAAATAGGCGTGGGCACACCCACTCACTGTTATTGCTTAGCCAAGAGACTTTTAAAATTACAGAGAAGTCTCCTATCATGTGATGTGAGTCATGCTTTGAACACGTTTTTGAACAATAACAGAGCCACACACCCCTGCACTGGAAACGAGTGCAGGCCAGTAGCGTTGCTAAACGTTAGTGACACTTAATTGGCCATGAGCTCACACTAAACCTCATGAGTCAACTCACGGGACACTAAGCAACACACTGTGGAGTCAGGATGTCACGCCCTGCTCCTGTCAGGCACTGATTGAGACAGATTGTGTGTGTATGCATGTGTGTGTACACACTTGTGGCTCCTGTCAAACAAATGATGAAGATGCCGGTGAGCGGCGTATGGCAGTTTGAGCGACATCGACAATTTTCAGAGAGTGTGTTAGAACGGCTTCTTCACCTGCGAGCATCTAGCTAGCCAGTGAAAGGCCTGCTGCGTGGGATGTGAGGGTCAACAGTAAGCGAGGGGCGCTGCTGTCTTGCTGGGAAGCTACAGTATAGGCTTTCAGACTTCAAAGGGGGCTTCAGAGGTCCCTGGGGCAGTGGGCCGGTAGATTGTGAAGGGCCCTCCTGACATGGTACACCACCAGGGCGCTCGCTATGAGGGACGTCCATCATTATGGTCATCATTATCCCACCTATAGGCTTCATCGATGTGGATTTCTAAAGTACATATATACAGTGCATGTGTGAGAGAGAACAAGACAGAGATAAATAAATAAAGAGAGTTATCTATCTTTTATTGAAACATCTAACAGATCCGGAACAGCTCCTATAAACCGTCCACCCACCAGGAATAAATTTGCCTCAGAAAGCCAACACCCTCTCCTTCCTTCACTAATATTTACTAAAGCACTTTTCAAGCCCATGTAAAGCCACAGGAGCCTATAATCCCTGCTGCAGATAACCTTTGGTACGTGGTGTTATGACTTGGTCTAATCAAACGCACACCCTCTCGGGCTGAAAAGGGGATTTCACCGCAGAGCCTGATTCTTAAAACTACGTGCCAGAACCACAAACAGGTCACATGCCTTCACCACAAGACAAGAGTCACAGTCTTCATGGATGAGAGCAAATTTCTCATTTATGGCCCAACATGGAAAAACAGGCACAGTTGAGTGGATCCTTCAGTACTTCAGAATGGTATATTACATTAAAATGGTAAATAAAACATTTTGCCTGAATGATTGATTATTGACTCAAAACATGCAATTTGATCGAACCATTTTTGGTGCAGAACTTAAATGAGCCTTGGTTCATAAAGTTTGTTTCCCAGGCTAACAAAGTTAAGAGCCCTGGCCATAGAGACTTGTTGCTGTATCGTTGCCACAGCAGCAGCAACGAGCAGCAGGGCTCCTGTGAAGGCCAGCTCCATCATCTTCTTCAAGTGGAAAGAATCTGTCCCCTCCCTGTGACTGGCTGCCAGCTCAGCCCAAGCACTCTCTTCATCCCTGGCTTACACTAACTCTTTAAAGCTTAAAGCCGTCCTGACATGGCTGCAGGCGTGGCTAAACTTAAATGAGCCATATACTGTGAAGGCATAATAAAGTCCTCACATAACCAACTGGGGATGACTCTCATATATCCAGTGGGAGAAATGCTGATGAAAAGGGACTAAATGTTTTGAGTAGCCTACATGTGCTTTAACAGTTAACCAAACCGTTTTTTATTTCATTTTCCAGTCCTCTACCAAGCATGCACAAACATATTTTTGTGAGAGAACAGAGCAGACAGTGACTCTGAGTACCTACACTAACTTATGGATCTAGGAATCGATTGGATCCACAGAGGGGATGTGCTGTGTGTGTGTGTGTCCAGTGTATGAAGCACGTGTGCTCCCTGGGGACGGACCTGGCCGGGCCAAAGGCCAAACCAGACGGCAAAGCAGTAGTCGATCCCATCAATCACACACACAACAGGCCTCTCTGTACCGTTTCAACGCTGGACTCTCTCCAACTCACCATCCAACATCTCCCCGAAGCACAGCTTTCACCATCTCTAATGATGCCATCCGTGTTTGTGCGTGTACGTGTGTGTGTTTGTGTGCGTGTGAGAGAGAGAGAGAGAGAGAGAGAGAGAGAGATGGAGAGAGAAAGAGAGAGAGAGAGAGGGAGAGGGGGAATGAGTGTGTGTCTGAGTGTTTTTCTCCTGCACTGCATGTTGCCACTGATGAGACACATACACTAAACTGCAAATTGACAAGCTGACAAACGATCTGGTCTTAAAACTCGCATGGAAACAGATAGACCATTGTAAGAGAATCCCCACCCAAAAACAGCTGGGCTGATGGCCGGGAATCAAAAATCCCCTTTGAAACATTTATTGTCCACATTAGTAATATTTACAGGCAGAGAGAGAGAGCGAGGATAGTGGGAGAAGATACACAGAGGAGGACTATAACTCGGCCTATTCATTTAATGGACCATTTTATAGGTCAAGAGATTAGAGGGCTTGCCTCTCAAATCTCTTGTGTGTGTGTGTGTGTGTGTGTGTGTGTGTACACACACAATTTTTTTGTTAACATAATCTTTTTGGAAACAAACCTTTCTTTCTCTACAGGCTACAGTCAATGAAGGAATATACAGGGGAATTTAAAATAAATACATAAAATAAAATATTATATACAAGTACTATATATATTATAATAATAATATATTATTATTTATAATATATTATTATATAATAATATATATAATTATATTACAAGTATTATAATAATATAATACAACTTAATAATTCAATATTTAAATAAACAGATTAAATTAAATATATAACATTTATTCATCTAATCATCCATTAATTTATTAATTTAAGTGTGTGCGATGAAACAAATCAATACAAATAAATAAATATGTATAAATATATAAAAAATATATTCATGGGTGGGCAAATATTTATTTAGAGATTTTGTTGATATAGTGGGAGACATGTTCGCATTAGCTTACAAAAATGGAAGCAATTGGTCATTCTCCCCTTTTTTTTTGAGCAATTTGCGTGAAGGCGTTTCTGAAAAAATTCAACCAATCATTCAGCTGTCTGACTCTGATGGATGAACTTAACAGATATATTTATGTCATTGTATGTGCCACACTTGCAACGTTGAAATAAATAAATGAGTAGATAATTATTTAAATAATATACATTTAATGGATTGGTTATTTATTAATACAATTATTTATTTCATGATGCTTTTTTTGCTGACATTTCACAATTTTATTAATTATGCAGACATGTATACTGTATATATTTATGCTGACATTTCACAATTTAATTAATTATATATTTATATAGTCCAAATAATTCCTCCATAGCAGTGACTGGTAAGTCTCATAATTCAGTACTTTCACTACTTTAGAAGCCAACTAGGATTTTAGAATAGAAAAGGATCTCCAAACGATGGTTGATCACTTGCCAAAGTGGCTGGTAGCCTAAACAAATTTAGGAATAAGATTCAGTAGTATTTGGCAATGTCCACCCTTTGTGTGTATGTGTGTGTGTGTCTGGCTGTATCTGGCTGTGCGGGTGTGAGTGCATGTGTGAGTGCCTCCATAATTACGTGTGTAAACCATTTCCTCCTATATGTCATACCACCACCCACCTACACACACACACACACACACACACACATTCATGTGTGGCTATGAGTGCTTTAAGAGGAAAATGTCACGGCTGGACCAGGGGTCAGAGACTATGTGATACAACAGCAGCAGTTTCCAAATCCTCTTAGTGCCACAGTGCTCCGACGAGGGATTGACTGCTCTCCACCAGTCTGTCATAATATATGCGTCTCAACCTCACTAATCTCGGGAATGGAGATTATTCAAATTAGTGAAATGTTCAGATTAGGGAAGTTCATTGAAACACCTGTGCAAAGCTTCGTCAAAAAGTGAATACACAGTGAATAAACTACATAAAGTACTCAATATTGCCATCTTCTATCAACTATCCTACTTTTTCCTCAGAGCATGTGATTTTTTTTCTAAAGAAATACATTCATTTATCTCTGAAAATGGACAATGCATTTCCTGGCTATTAAGGGCCATTGTATGTCTCGTTCTATTTTAGGATTTGCCCTTCACTAATGCTGGTGCAATTTCCTAAAAAAAACATAATTCATTATCTTGTGGGAAAGGTGTTTCAGTAATCTTAGCACGTGTGTAACACACATTGTATCAAAATGTTTTCACTTACACAATAACACATAGCATGTAGGTATGTCTGTGTCCAAGAAGAAGCACTATCACCCTTGAAAAAGAGGCATTTGTGCTGCTAAATAGTACAATTCAGTAGACAAAGGCCACGCAGACAATAATACCAAGTATTGCCGCTCCAACCTGTCAAAGGCCTTCGTAGCATCTAAGGATAGTTAAGAGCCTACATAGGTTGTATGCAGAGGATGTGATTCTGACCAAAACCAGTTTTATCTAAATTAATCAGTTTAAATATTAACCAGGGTAAATACTGACCAGGCCATTTAGTTGCAGTCACAGTTAAAATATTAAAGTTATATATGTTAAAATGTCTTAAATTAGAGGTCAAAACATTTTAACTGTAAGCATTTAGAGGTCAAAACATTTTAACTGTAAGCATCAACAGGGATATTCAACCAACTGAGTGCTGTTTGAAGCATATTTTTGCAACTCTCCATGCAGTTATCTGTCATTATGTCTTTGCTTAACCAGACTTTTTAGGAAGTCAGAGTGTTAAATAAATAATATTTTAAGGTAGACATACTGTAAGTGTGTGAAACTGTCTGTGTGCAAGCATGTGTGAGAAAATGTATTTGTGCACTGTTTAATTATGCTGGGTGCATCTTGGAAAGGCTGGCAGATTATACAGTTCAACACTCTGTGATCCTACGCTGTGCTCTTATCTGGCACACACACAAAAGCTCAGCCAAGCTCTGCCACCTGGTCTAGAATCAAGGTAGGCTTTTCAACCCTGTAAATGTCAACAGGACACCCGCTCAACTCCGCGTAGTTACCATGACAACAGGGTACTTGGCAGCCACCATGCACTGCATGATGGGATGTTGGGGTGTGACAGCAATGATCTTGAGCTGTCAGTGGCAGACAGGTGGACAGGCTGGCGGAGAGATACGCGCAAAATACAAGATATAGGCAAACAGAGAAAGAAAAAAAAAAAAGAGAGAGAGAGAGAGAGAGAGAGAGAGAGAGAAGAAAGTGGGAGAAGAAAGAGGGAGATGAGGGTGAGACAAGGAGAAAGAAAGATATTGACAGAATATAGAGAGAAATAAGAACAAGAAAGAAAGGAATAGATGGCACAATGTCAAATATTAACAGAGTAAAAGAGAGGACGAATGAGAAGGGCAGACAGTTTGTTTGGGAGGAGAGTAGGACAATATCAGCAATCAATGAGGGGCTGAAATGGGAAAAAAGCCAGAGAAAAAAAGAGGGATATAGAGATAGAAAGCGAGAGATGGCCGGTGCACTATCTGTGGGCAGGATTTTCAGGGCAACAAAAGGGCAGCCGGGCAGAGGGGAACCGAATCCGGGTCCGTTTGTCTCCCCAAATGGCCTCTAGGGACTGTGTGAAATGGCTCTTTTCTTCCTGGCCCCTTTCAGCCCTAAACCCCATCTACATGACAAACAGTGTCACTTTGAAGCAGCTTGTGTCATCTCTGCCTATCTGTCACTCACTCCTGACCTTTTGCTCCTGCCTCTCATCTTTCTTTCTTTTTTTTTCTTTTCCACAGTCATTCACTTTTTTTTTTTTATCACTGTCTCCCTTTCACCCTCCATCATTCTCATTCATCTTTGATATCTGCCTCAAAACAAGCCTCCCAATCTGAAGAAACTGGTGAGGAGGGTTTCAACAATTCCTCGGACTCTGTGTTGTGCTCTTTGAGGTTTATAGTGTCTTGACAACAGCCCTATCATTCAAGATTTAAGGGCTGTTTGCTTACTCAATATTTTAATGAATGCAGCAGTGCTGACTAATGACACAGAAAACCTTGTAGTCACCCACTGGGCCAAAACAAATGAATGAACAAGCGAAAGAAAGGCTTAAGACCAAAGACCCCCTCCCCTTGATTTTGTCAGAGAGGACAAAAAACAAGCAAAAACCAACCTAGTACTCACATGATTTACAGTCTGTCGATTGTAAAGCCGACTTAATCACTGATATGCTGGACATCTAACTTTGGATAGGAACACACATGAGGTGAATATGTGTAAAAACAACTCAATGTTATATTAAATTTGGATGTGTGTTGAGAGTTGCCTGGATGCTGTGCAGCAGTCCTACCTGGTTGAAGCGCTCCAGCCTCTCCTTGACCTCGGCCATGGTGGGGTTAGGGCTGCGAACTTTGACCTCTGGGTTCTGCCTCTGGGCCTGCAGACCATTTCCTACCACTCTGCCAGTATAGCTGTTAGGGAAAAAAAGGATGCAGGGAGGGAAAGATATAGAAAGACATATTAGAATCCCTTTTGAAAACAAACAAACAAACAAACAACAGCAAACAAACAAACAGCCTAGAGCACCTAAAGCTGGTTGATGGTCAGAGCTGGGAAGAGATGGTCTGATCTGGTTAAGGTGGTAAATGAGAACACTGATGCTGGTAGACCGGCTAAGACTAAAATATATACTGAGCTGGTCATCAGATAAACCAGCATTTTCAGCAGGGATAGATTTTAGATTCAAAGTCTTGCCTCACCAATTCAACATCTTAAATATCTGTCGACATATCCATATGTCATATGTCATTTTTTTCATAAAAAAACCCACTCATCACTAAGAATTAGGCACTATACTAGTTTTTATTCCATTTGATGCCATCAACATTTTCAGTTTTTAAAACCTACCATTGTATGATCAACGTCTAGTTTTGATTAGTCATAATTATTTTAAAAGCATTTAGTAATAACAACAATGTTGACATATTATTTGGAATAAAAACTTGATTAGCAACAGCAGAATAGTGACAAGTAAAAATGAGAATAGGGACTGGTGACTAAAAAATAATGGCTAATTTTTAGTGACCAGAGCTTCTTAGGGAATGAATGAGGAAAATTAAGTACTCAGACTGCACTCTGCCAGCGGCACAGACGCACATCAGAAATTACCCTGCCTCACTGAGGAAGTGCAAGTACATGTACTTTCAAACCCATTAACAGTGGAGGGAGAAGATGTTAATGTTGAAACTCACTCACTCTCACTTTCTTGCCCTCTTTCTCACTCTAATGCTCTTACACTCATGCACACACACACACACACACACACACACACAAACCCGCCAACAAAAACACACACACACACACACACAGTAGGTTGAAGGCAGAGTGATCCAAAAAACTTAAAAAGAGCAGTGGGGAGGAGGAACACCAGTCCTATATGTGCTGGCATCAACTCAAATGATGCTTTCCTTTTAAGTGTTCCACTGCCAGCACAAGGCTGATAAAGTGATTTCACTTATGGTAATCTCAGGCAGACTGAATCTACGAGTAGCAAAGTGTGGACGTGTGTGTGTGTGTGTGTGTGTGTGTGTGTGTGTGCGTATGCACGTGTCAGCATCTGTAAATCGGTGTGTGTGTGCGTGCACGTATTTGTATATTTTCATGTGAATATGTGTGGTAGCGATCATAAAAGTGCTGAACTTGAGAATCTCTGGCCTGTGATCTAAGCAATGTCTTGATAAGGTCTATGCTCCTTCATCTTGCTGAAACAGCACTTTACAGGGGGCCCATAAAAATGCTAAAATTTCTCCTCGCTTTACCCTCTGTCTCTCCACATTTCTCTCCATCCCTCTATCTTCTTTATTTCCCGTGCCTCCCTGCATCCCCCTCCCCTCGCGTTCCTGCAGTTTGCTTAGCTAATGCCCTCCCCACTGTCTGCTCTGACAACAAATGAAGCTCTTAATTGCACCTGCGGCTCTGAATCCTGTCTTGACAAGAGGGAAACAATCGATAGCTTTTGGACTTTCAGCTTCCCCCCTCTGACATAAATGATTAATTGAAAAATCAAACGGCTCCCTAAGCACTGGCTGAAAGTCGAGGCCTGTGCGTTAGCGGGTGTGTGTGTGTCTGTCTTAAGGCTTGGCTTGGGATGACAGTATTGTGCGGAACTGAACTCATCAGATGGGAGGCTAATGAAAGGGAAATGTCAGGGTGTGTTTGGCAGTGTGTTAGACCTGGGACATTTCATTGCAGGGTATGTTTGATATTAGGTAGAAGATGTGACAGCTGACCACAGCAGGACATCCCAGAGCTGATTACCTGATAGACACATAATTGGTGTCTGCGCTGTAAATTTCTGGACAGATCTGGAGCAGACATCAGATGCTACGATAAGACTACTGCCAAAGGCCAATAACGACCTGTTTCAACACAGTTCTCCCTATAGCCCTATCTCTGTCTTTTTCCTAGCCTGAATTCCAAGGCACACATTTAGCACGGTGCTTTCAATCTCTTTTTCTCTGAGTAAAATGTGACAGCGAACATAGCGCAGCACAGATTGTGAAAGGCAGAAGAAAAGATCGCAGCAACTGAAGAACGTCACTCTTTTTGTGTGTGGATGTCAAGTGATTAACAGCTCTCTGCGATCAATAGTCCCCATTCTCCTCTGGTGTTCTCAAAGGCTCGACCTCAACAAACACGTAAAAATACACAATAATGAATACCTACACGTGTGCAATTTCTGACTCATCGCTCTCTGACTCCTTTTTACGGAACTGACTCATTCCAGTGTGATTATCCCCCTGAAGCGCTTTCCTACAGGCTGCTTTGTCTGTTCTGCTCTCTCCCTCTGCCTGGAGCAGAGCCTAGCAGTGACCTCCACTCCCTCCAGCTGACCCAAAACTGACCTGACTTGGCCTGTTAAAAGTTCCTACAGGAATGCTCAGGGATTGCAATGTAGAATAGAAAAATTGAATATTTTTTTCAAGGTGTGCAGCGAGAGAAAAAAAAAAAAGGTGGTGCATTTGGGAGTGTGCTGTCAGAGCACGGCTTATTTTCCACCACCGTTCCACAAAAGAGTGCACACAATTACTGGCAAATCCAAAGATGAGCCAAAAAGACCGTATGAAAGAAACATAAGCAAGCTGGTTAGATTCTGATTGTTCTAATTGTTCTAATTGTTCAATTCTAATGCATTTGTGTTGCTGCAAACTGTGTGCAGAGATCTATGCCAGGATCCCATGGCTCTGATGTACTGAGATGAAACTTACTGGATGTGGTTATCAATTGTAGGAATACAAAATACATTTTTGTTGCAATTCTGTGTCAATGATACAGTTATTTTAGCACAAAAACATAACGGAAGGCTAATAAAAAAAAGGCTGTTAAATATGGTTGATGCTGAAACCCATTTACATGCATTAATTATGTCAAGACTTAATTATTGTAATTTTTTGTTTTCTGGCCTACCAAACTCCAGTCTTCAAAACCTTCAACTCGCACAAAATGTTGCCGCTAGAATATTAATTAAAACTAGAAAAATTTACCACATTACACCCATTTTGACCTCCCTTCACTGGCTCCCAATTCCAGACAGATCTTCAAGGTATAAATCGCTACAGGGGCTAGCACTATTATTTTTATTTAACCTCGTCGCCTGTTGTGTGCTCCCTTGTGCCCTCCAATGGCAGGACACTGGCTAACTTACTGTCCCAAGAATCAAGAAAAAATTGGCAGGCAGCAAAGCGTTTTCCTACTGAGCTGATCTTTGGAACCGACTTCCCCCTGCAGTTAAGGAGGCGAATTCTTTGGAAATCCAAACTCTCAATCTATTTTCACTGCCATATGACCAACCCTTGCCCTGTCTAGTTTGGGACCAACACAGTCTCTTCTCTTACCTTAGTTTAGACAGCATTAATATAGGAAGCGGCCGTTGGGAACCCAGTCTAGGGCTGCCTCTTGGTTGCTGCATCATTACACTCACTGTCTGCTGTCTGTGTGTGTGTGTGTGACTGTCTATTTGTCTTTACTCTTTCAGACACCTCTCGCATGCAGTGATTTTACCTGGCAGTGGACGCAGGTGCTGCCCTAGCTTTTGTGGATGCTACCGCTGGCAGAAGTCCCATATTTCTATTGCTTTTTTCTGTGGTTTGTTTTGTTTCCTTGCATTTCATTTTGTTAACTTCATTCCAACCCATTGCTTTGCAGCAGTTATAGATTTACTCAATTGAAATGAAAGAACTTCTGTCGGAGAGTAACACATTGGGCCTCATGCAAGAACCACTCGTAGGCACAGATTCATTCTTAAATAACTTGTACGAGCGATTTAACAGAACTTGCCGCATTCACCAATTTTCTCGTATTTACAATTTTCTCTTAGGTATGAACAAAATGTACGTGTGGTCCAGACCTGTCGTACGAGTCACGTACAATCAACCTGGCGTTCTCCAAAGCAAAAAAGAAACTTTGTTGTTGACTAATGGATTGTATCTCTGTCACTTCTGAAATTTTGAGTTTGAATATATAAATTACACTGTAAAGTAGGCCTAATGTATAATCATGTTGAGCTTAACCAGTACAGTGGTTACAGCAACAGGAAAAATAGCAAGGGAGCACTGATGGCTTTTTCAAAAGAAGGTTGTGCGTCATTTATTTTAAGTATCCATGTGGGTTAGTAGCCTATAAGTGCGCTCAATACAAAGACAAAACAAAAAACACTAATAATTGCCAGGTTATTTGACAAACACTCAGATGAGACAAAGGAAAGGTTAGATTGTATTGGGGTAAATACATTATAGAAGGAGATATATCTGATTTATAGGCTATTTTACTCCAGTTGATAACTTTAATGTGGGTAAGTGCAAGTGAATCAAAAATTTTTATTCTCATGAACGCGCATTCATTTAGAACAGGTGAAATTCATCACGTTTACGCAGGTCAGTTACGACAGTTTTCTGAAGATACAAGCGTTTGGTGAATCTGACGTGGCATACTCGTACTAGTCCACCTCACGAAAAAAGTAAGAGAAATTTAAGATAAGAATACGAAAATGTTCTTGCATGAGGCCTATTGAGTGTGATCCTGGCCTAAGTTTATTGGTAAATCTCACTTTGAATTGAATACTACTACTTCAACAAATGTATGACCGATCCACCGATCCTCTTCAAATCCCTTTGAAATGCTCTGTCAAGCATCAGTGCTTGCTTCTGCACTTCAGAGGATTTCCTGGTATAGGTTGAATCTGGTTCTATAGAGTGAACTCTATAGAAGAAGTGAGAGGGTGGAGACTATAGAGTGAACTCTATAGTAGTGGGATGTTCTCCACTGAAGGTCAAGACTTGCCTTGAGGCAAGGTCTCTGATGATGTGGAGAGAGGACACATACCAGTGCACTGTGTGTGTGTGTGTATGTGTGTGTGTGCATTAATCTGTCAGTAAAAATTTCAGGCCACCTGTGCCGATAACATGCAAAACAACAGCCTAACTACTACTGACTGAGAATGTATGAGAAATCTCATCATGGCTGTTGCTTCAGATTCATACCAATACTAACTGATGGCTCGACTTATGAAGGCACGTGTGTGTGTGTGTGTGTGTGTGTGTGTGTGTGTGTGTGTTTGTGCGTGTGCATGTGTCTGTGTTTACTGTTTCAAGATGCAGTCTTCAGAAGATACAGGGCATTATTGACCCATATATAATTGGCCGATCAATTGGACTAAAGCTGATTCTGTCAAACAGTTGACTGCCTAAATATTTGACACTGAAATCTTTCAGTTTCCATCTTTGGCGGCTACATTTCTGCATGTAAATTGATTTGGATAAATGATTCCTCCAAAACAAATATCAGAGCAAACTGACGAGAGGGAAAGTGTAAGCTAACGGAGAGTAATAGTTGAAAGGAGATGAGGGTATATGCATGTGTATGTGCGCGCGCGTGTGTGTATATGTGTGTCTATGCCTGTGTGTGTTCTACTATTACAGCTGAGGTGGCCAGTGGATTAGGGCTGGTGGTATTGCTGTCAGGGTAAACAGGAAATTGTTGGTGCACCATGATTACTCTACCCTCCCTCCCTCCCTTCCTCCCTCCACCCTCCCAGCTGTTGTGGCCTCGGGTTTGGATGTGTGTTGAATTATTCACAGTCTAGCCCATTGATAATTAAACATGGGGTCATGACAGCCGTAATCTTTAAAGAGGTCATGGGATTTTTTTTATTTTGGTGACATCTTTGGTGATAAGCAGTCATTGCTGTGGTGTTTTTGCACTGCACTTCCAAGCATTCACTATGACGTCTTTTTCCTTGGATTTTCTGTTGATGTTTGAGGTTCTGTATGTACCGGATCCTTTATTTGTCTGTTCAGCCAAGGTGGCTATCTCCAGTCATACTAACTACCAAGTTCTTCTACTTTTTATTCCAAGTAAAGCACTGCTGCTGCTGCTGGAAACATAAAAAGCACCAGAGGATTTTTCTTGGGAAAGACCAACCTGATGCTGGGTATTTAAGTCAGCAAATGTGAAATCAACCATGAACTGGGCATAGGTTGAATCACTGTTGTGTCATATTAATCAGCGAAATTTTTTCTTATAAAAAATGTGGTGTATTATTACTTTCAATGTGTGTAACGGGGGATCTGTGCAGAGGAGACTGAGAAAACATCAGGAGAGGAACCTTGAGGGTTTAACTCCTTCTACTAAACCTCAATCCACCGTTCAGAAATTACTTGGGTGAGATGCTGTAGGCTAAGTATAAACCTAGATGTAGGTGTAATGGAGGGCTAGTATATTTTAATGTAGATGAGTATTGGTGTGGAGAGGGTGGTTGTAGGACACCAGAACTTCTTGCCTTCTGGGGGTGTCGTTGGCCTAATTTAATTTAATTTGTGTGATGGGAGGTCCCCACTTGACAACTCCAATGACGGACCACTCCGTCACACTTTCTACTATCCAAGCTGGGCTTCTTCATGGGCGGTCGCCATCAACAGCATAAGGGATAGCTACATTAGATCCTATGTAATGGTAAATCTCACCAGGGCAGCCTAAGGGAGACCCAGTGTTGCTGCTTTGTGCCTGAACCCTTTGCCCGTGGCAGACTGTCAGACACATGCTGCTCAGGATTCCCCCACAATGGGAGCTACCACAGCAGCACCACATAAACACCATAGACCTGCATGACAACTGGACACTATCGTGATACACACTCACTAACTAACACGTGTACCATGTAAATTCGGGGGTGCATGCGGACTTGGGTGTGACAGCAACAGGTTAAGTAACACTTTGAGGTACCTCAAAGTTTCAACCAACAAAGTGCCAAACATGGCCGCATTGTGGCGTCCACACAGCATCCATGCATCCTATGATTGGCCAGCCGACCAGAGAAGCACGTCACATTCTCACCTGCCTAAAAAGTCATTCAGGCAGATGATTCTGCCTGAATGAACAGGATCTGCTCTCCGCTGGTTTGAGTCCTACCTCTCAGGGAGATCCTTTAGAGTGTCTTGGAGAGGGGAAGTGTCTAAATCCCACTGCTTGTCCACAGGGGTACCTCAAGGGTCAGTACTTGGACCCTTTCTCTTTTCAATATACACCACCTCACTTAGTGCAGTCATCCACTCACATGGCTTCTCATACCATTCATATGCTGACGATACCCAACTCCTCCTATCATTCCCGCCAGACGACCCCACAGTCTCGGCACGGATATCGGCATGCCTCGCCAATATCTCGGCATGGATGAAGGAACGCCACCTTCAACTTAACCTGTCAAAGACTGAGCTCCTTGTCATCCCGGCCAGTCCCTCTGTACAACAACAGATCAGTATCTAGCTCAAATCAGCTCAGCTCATGCCCACAAAATCTGCTAGAAACTTGGGTGTCATGATTGATGACCAACTAAACTTCAAGGAGCATGTGACGTCTGTTGCTCGGTCATGCCGATTTGCCCTGTACAACATCAGGAAGATCAGACCCTACCTGTCTGAGAATGCAGCACAACTCCTGGTACAGGCACTTGTAATATCACGCCTTGACTACTGCAACTCCTTACTGGCAGGGCTCCCGGCATGTACGCTCAAACCTCTGCAGATGATCCAGAACGCGGTGGCAGGTCTGGTCTTCAACCAGCCCAAAAGAGCACATGTCATCCCTCCACTGGCTCCCAGTTGCTGCCCGCATCAAGTTCAAGTCCTTGACGCTCGCCTACAAAGCAGCAACCAAAATGGCTCCGACGTACCTGAACTCCCTCATTCAGGTCTATGCTCCCTCCTCCCTTCCTCGGTGGTGGAACGAGTTACCAAACTCCATTCGATCCGCAGAGTCCCTCTCAATCTTTAAGAAAAGGCTAAAGACCCAGCTCTTTAGTGAACACCTTCTCACCTAATGGACTTTGTAACCAAAAAAAAAACAAAAAAAAAAAACTTTTTATCTGCCTCTATGCACTCTATGCATTGCCTCTATGCACTGCCTCATAGCACCTATGTCCTGTTGGACTAGAACTTAGCTTATGGCACTTAGTCTCGTTGTTCTCTCCTGACTAGAACCTTGCTTGTGTTGTAATTGTAATTGTAATTGATTCTGCCTGGCGTGCGCCGGTTATGGATGCTGAGCCCTGTGATGGTGTGTATGATTTTCCCTGAAAGTTTAATTCTGACACTTAACAGAATTCCCAAATGCTACTGTGTGTATGTGCTTGTCTCTGCTTTTGCAGTTACATAGTAGTTACTGCACAGACCTAGTTGAAGTAGTTCCTGTTGACTATTTCATAACCTAACCCGGTTACTTTAATTGTACTAATGTATTGTCATTTGTACTGCTGTATTATTGTAATGCTCACTTTATCTTTAATTAGTGCACTTATTTATTTATTCATTCATTCCAGAGCCCCATATGTATTGTTGCATTCATTACATCCATTCATCTGTTGGCAATTGGGGCAATAACGTTCCCTGGTGTTATCTTCCTGCCTTATTTACTCCCCCTGACCTGGAACTAGGTATCATTAGGTATCAAGCTTTAGCCAAGTGCAGTTAGAGGTTCTACCTCATACCCACAGACACACAAACACTCATCTCACACACCTCTAATGATGGCAATGGTGGAGGGCTCTTAAGCCAGCAGGGACACCCAGAGACAACATCTTAAGGAGGTCAAGAAACTCTTGCTCTGCAGCTTTGTTAGAATACACATGCGCACGCACAAACACACACACACACAGACACACACATGGGTGGCATTAATAACAGAGAACTAACATATATATATATATATATATTTACAAAGCAGGGAAGGATTCACTTTAATTTAAAAAGTGAAGTACACTTGTGATCTATACAGTTGAAGCTGAGGAGACAGCAGCTGCTATTGCTTACACTTTTATGGAGTTTTAAAATAGATTCCACTTGAGTTCTACATTTTTCAAGGGAGTGGACACTTTTCAGCAAGAGATGCTGTTGACCGGTTCAAAATAAATGGAAAATGCGCACACAGTATGAAAATATTTTTTTTCTCCCTGGCTCTCTCTGTTTCTCTTTCACACAAACACACATGGCACATACACAGATAAAGAGGGGAGCAGGGGAGCAGGGGAGGGGTTGAGTAGAGGGTTGCAGCCAGCTAGGTTTATGAGCAGGGCTTGGACATGTTGAAATACTCTGAACAGGAGGTTTTGTTCTGAAAGGCCAGGCTGTTCTCACACGCTCTGAGCTTAGCAGCCACTCACTGTACTAACATTAAACACATGAACAGGCAACTGGTCAAAAGCCACTAAGACAAATATTTAATAAACATGAGGCATGTGCACATGCTGTCTCTTGGACAGTAAACATGAACGTGTGCAAACACATATAAATGCTGCAGAAACCTATGCACACAAATGTACGCAAACATACATACACAGCACACTCACAGACACCAGCCTAATACTCAAGAGACCTTGTTCCCAAAGATAAACACTGGAAATAAAAATGTTATACACGACGCTGTATACAAATTTAAGTACTGACACAATTTCTGTGGCTGTTCTTATGGTGGATGTCAGAAATCCTGGCATTATGTAGTTTGCTGTGCTTCAAAGACAACATTGTTACAGTGGAAATACTCAGATCATATAGGGCAAGGCGAGAGAACAGCAGGCAAATCAAGGGAGGTCATTTGCAGGGCAGGCAAGCTCAAACAGTGTCCTTTTCTTTCTATACTCTCTTTCTTTCCTCTTCTCCCTCCCCCCCCCATCTCATTATTTAAGTTCTTAAGTGATCTCTCAAAGTCCCAAGAAGCCACGTCTCTAGTTCAAGTCATCTTTCTTCTTCCTCTTCATTTCTCCATCCACTACCACCAACTCCATTTACCTGCAGTCTCTCAATTCTCCTCATTGTGTTTTGCAACCCAGCTGGTAACCACCTGGGCATGCAGAATGCCACCAGTAGCTGCAGTCACTTGCCAGTCTCAGCAGTATCTGGGGCATGCAGTCTTGGCTTGATTTCCTCTTGTTCCATTCCCAACAGCTCTGCCTTTCTCTCTCCATATCTCTCTGTCTTCTCCTGTCTCTCAAACTCTCCTCCTCCTTGCTCCAACTGGCAGCTTGGGGATTTGGAAGTGAGACTGCAGTGCGATGGCCAGTCTCGTCCCAGAGAGACAAGGACCTAATGGATGTCCAGAGACATCATGACACCGTGGCTAATGGGGCTGACTTTGGGAAAAGTTGTCCCAAGTTCAACCGCCACAAAATTCAACATAGGACTTAAATCAAATTTAAGTCCTATGTTGAATTTTACAGAGTACAGAACTTTATTTCTGGTTTCCACTGCCTGAAAGGTTGTATAAGATTTTGATTCAAGATCAACTGCTGAAGAGAAGAACGATTGACTCAGATTCCAGGGAAATGAACGCAGAGTTTGGCTTTGATTTAATTTGTCCAAATGTTTTGTAAAGTTCTAGTTAAAGAGTTGAGTCAAGGGTGCCGTCTGTATTTTGTAGTCCTGGCCGGTAGCCCGGTGGGCCCTCAGTCACGCTTTTTCCCAGTCTGGCAAGCTGCTGTATTGGGTGATGAGTCAGAGACGCAGACAGAGACAAGCAGAGTCAGAGAGATAAAGAGCAGCACAGGCACAGCAGTCCTGTTGGCACTCCAAATGAGATCAACAACGTGGCTCAGAACACTTGGCTGCTGAACCAAGTAACCCCCAGAAATGACCTTAGGCAATCTCTTGTCTCTCGTTTTGAAGTTAGTTGGAAACAGTTTGGTAGCTGTTTTGATGAGTTTGTACACTGTGCCTGGCTGATCCTCGTGGATGTGATTTAGAAGTGTCCATGTGATAGAGCGTGATTGGGTGTGGAGCTATTCAAACCTAGATGATTGCCTTGTTCTTGTCTTTGTTATTATTAATCCTTATCATCAGCTATTTCAGTGCACATTACTGGGCTAGTTCATCACATTGTGTCCTTCTCTAGATGGTAATTGAGACGCTAATGTAATAGAGTCACAATGAATTCTGTGGCTTTAACTTAATCTTAGAGTGCGTTACCTACAGTGTAATTGCATGGGTGCAGAGGACACATCCTTTGGCTATTAATGATGAGGCTCCACACAAGAACATAAAGAGTCCACAGGCTCTTTCTGACTCCAGTTACACTAACTGCAGGGTTATGTCAATTCAGCCAAGATAAAACGTTTTTTGTCCAGGAGTTTTACGCTAATGAAGCTTTACAGTTTTTGTCTTGCTACCCCGGCTTCACCTGAGGCAAAGCACCTGTACTGAGCTGGTTGTATATCTGTCTTTGTGGAGCTGTGGACCAGTGAAATATGGCTGTTTATGGCTATGTGGTTTGGGTTGGAATTACACACCACTACATTGGTCTCAACTGCTTTGCCACTTCTTAAGAGGTCCCAGGGTGATTCTGCTAAAACCAGGCTAGGTTATTGAGTGGTAACACTGTCACAGCTATATGGTTGTAGGTCCAATGGTTCAAATTACTCATGGCTATTACGCACTGAAAGCCTGTCCTCTACAGTGCTATGAAAGGTGTTACTGTACCGATGAATGGCTCCCCTTCATACTGTAGATTTCCTTTCTATATCCTTTTTATTTTTAATGCAACCAAATACACACACATAGCCGTTATTGGGTCAGGTCAAGTAACCAATCAATATCACTCCTCCGTCCTTTCTTCATTTGTTATTCCATCCCTCCATCACCACCACCTCTCTGCCACAACCTATGCCACTGAGTACTCATAAGGGGAATCCAGAAATCTAGCCTTCATACATGTTTGCATTTCTTTTCATTTGTATTGTGTACATTTCTCTCGTATGATTGCTACTAGAGCTTCACGTAATTGGTATGATGGAAGCAGTCTATTTGATTGTTTGCTTGTCTCCATGTTTGTTTGTGTGATCGGCTAGCTGTTGGCTGGATGTAGCTTATCTGATTGGTGGGTGGATGGAGATGAAAGCTGACCCCAGTCCCCTCTCAGCCAGTAGACCATGGTCTAGTGGAGATGCGGCCCACTGCTAACAGCAGGCCAGAATTCTCTTTAGAAGTGGGATTTCCAATCTGCTCTCTGCCAAATGAATGTCAAAACCGCTTTTGAATTTCCAGTGGGAAGCAGTGTTCTCATTTAGCAGATCTTGGGTTTGAGTGTGCACTGTTTTTGTTTATAACACTTCCACTTACTGTATGTCTGTAGCCTATAGCAGCTTAAATCTGAATGTTGCCTTCCTCCCAGTCCCGGTCCTAGTCTGTAGCAGTAAACCAGCCCAGCTGTAGCGTACCTCAAGAACTACTCTGCCTTCTGGGTTCAACCCAAGACTAGTCCTGTCTTGGTATGCTCTCTAGGCCACTGTGACCCAGGCCAAACCCTCGGGAGAGACAGAGAGCTGGAATAAAGACTGAGAAAGAGGGAGGGCCAGAGGGAGAAGTGGGTGTAAAGAGAGAAAAACAGAAAGGGAAAATGATCCATGACTAGACACAATGATTCACTTAGCGTGCACGTACACTTACCCAGATTTACTGTGATTACCTTGCACCCAAGAGGCGTTTAATACCCATCATTAGGTCTATTCTACCCCACTATTTCTATCTCCGTCCTCAGGCTAGGTGATGTCTACAATATCTAGTATGGCTCAGCTCTCATCATTAGCCCATTACCAGCCTACACAAAGCCAAGCATGCCGGATATGTTTCATTTCAATGCTACTCCAGGCTAATGAACAAGTATCGATTTATCTAACAATCACAGCAACTGCAAAGAGCTGAATTAATTTAGTGTAAGTGACTCGCTCTTGGCAACAAATTGCTCTTGCTCTCTCTTTCCTCCTCACATTCTCTTTCACACTCTCTCTCTCTCTTCCCCGTGGCTATGTAAGCAAATCCCGACTTTACCAAATCAAGAGTTGCACCACAATGTAATGTATATACTCTCCTACTCTCTCAGCATGAAGCCACCAGAGCCAACATGCTATATACACTCTGTACTTGGTACTGCCTCCAGAAACTGACCTGAGGTTCAAAGTCTATGATACTTTCTCATGCAGAGGAAAACAAAACAAAACACAAAGTATTCTAGTGGGACTGAATTTCTATGCCGTATACAGAGAATATCTTATGACTTTCTCCCTGGTCTGACAGTGTAGCAATATCTGCACCCACACTGCACCCCTGTGGTGAATGTTGGATACAGAAGGATCCTTCATTGTCTCTTAGGTTTATAAAGCATCACACCATTTTAAGCTTGCATTTTAAGAGTAAGATATGACTCACACAAGGCTTCCAGGCCCATATGTCTTAAAAAGCAACAGATTTTCTGAGCTTACATGTCTCTGACAAAGCTTCAGGGACCATATGTATCAAACTTCTCAGAGTAGGAGTGATGACATATGATCACTAAGCCTCCCTGATAATCTCATTCATAATGTCACACTCACTTTCTCAGGTTTTTGTGTGAAAGTAGATAACTTTGGCCAGGGGAAGAAAGTCTTAAAGTTTCGTGTGGGTGAGTGGACAAGTGGCAAGTCTATCTATACTAGCCATATTAAACAAAATACTGAATAGAAAAAAAATATTTTGCTCTCTCTAAGTGACTTTGATTGTATTTTGCTTCTGTACATTATTGAATTGTAGAGATTTTTTAACTCAATGTGGCTACCTGGTTAAATAAAGGTTAAACAATTTAGTGTGAGACTAGAGACAGAGAAAAAGACACAGAGCTTTACAGACACTAGAGCTTTACAGTTTAAAACTTTAATGCTCTCTAGTGGCAACTATAGAGATTACAACTGCATAGGCTAGTGGTTTGATTTGAGGACATTCCCAGGCCTGACTGTCTGTGTCTGTCACTGGGTGTAACTGTTCCCCACCTCTCTGTGTCGCCTGCACTGCCATACCAGCAGACCCACTTCAGGCTGAGCCAGCAGACCACACACACTTCTGGGAAAACGCTAAGCAGCTCCATTAGATTGGAGGAAGTGGAGAGTCACATCCCCCTTGCCCACATATGCACCCACATGCAAGCATCATTCACCCACATACGAAGACACGCAGAAACACACACACAGAATTTTTTCTCTTGTACACACATGTACATACACATACCCGCTCACACACTCACACTTTCTCTCTCTCTCTCTCTCTCTCTCTCTCACACACAGACAAAAAACAAGTGGTAAATGGACTGCATTTATATAGCGCTTTTATCCGAAACACTTTACAACATGCCTACATTCACCCATTCACACACACATTCATACACCGATGGCAGCAAGCTACCACGCAGGGTGCTGGCGCAACCATCGGGAGCAATTTGGGGCTCAGTATCTTGCCTAAGGACACTTCGACATGCGGACTGGAGGAGCCGGGGATCGAACCACTGACCTTCTGATTAGTGGACGACCCGCTCTACCTAATTAGGCAGGTGGGTCTCCAAAAATAAAATAAAAAAAAACAAGAGAAAAGTGTTACCCCACAACATTTTATAAGGATGTGTTATTTTTTGCCACTCTCGTAAGTAAGTGTGACTGACAGTGAGCCCTGGTGTCAAGCTGGCTTGAACTCAATTAGAGCACAAACACATACTAAGACTACTGAAGGTTGACCACAGCACTTATAGGCAAAGTGGGTATCTATCCATCAACCCAACTGAAACGTTTTGTTATTCATAACACTGTACTGTATTTATTTTGCAAACTTATTGTTTCCAAATGACATAGCTTTAAGGTTTGCCTATGAAGAGTATACCTGGTCCAATCACAATAAATGTCCACTGGGTGGCAGCATTAGCTGATCTAGATACGTTCCACTAGACACCTCACTTACGTATATTTGTGGCAGTGTGTACGCAAGTGTGTGTTCATGTGAGTGTGCAGGTGACAAATGGGTAAGAGATGTGAGAGAGAGAGAGAGAGAGAGAGAGAGAGAGAGAAAGAGAGTGAGAGACAGCACCAAAACAGGACAACAAGAAAGAGCATGAGGGAGGGAAAGAAAGAAGGAAAGAAAGAAAGAAAGAAAGAAAGAAAGAAAGGAAGAAAGAAAGAAAAACAAAGAAAGAAAGAAAGAAAGAAAGACAGAAAGAAAGGAAGGAAGACAGATCTAGTAAGAAGAGCTAGAGCTATGAGTCTATCCCCCTTCCAGCCACATGCCCACATGCCGAGGAGGGCACGGATAACTGAGGTTAGAGGGCTGGGGGGAGCTGGGGGAGCTGGGGGGGGGCAGTTGGCGTATGAGAGGCAGACAAGGGCAGGCGGGGGCAGAGCTGGGAGGGTAAACTACGCCCTGGGGCGTAGACGGGTGGAGTGGACCATGATCCTCTGGTGTGGTACGACCACCTGTTTGTCTGTCTGTCTGTCTGATCCAGGCCAGAACGGCGCGATCTAGTGCTTAAGGTTGACAGCTCCAATGTAAACGCCAGACCAGTAAAACAGGCACACCATGGAGAAAAACACATCTGCTGATACACCCCGATTTTACCCTTCTCTACTACCCAGTTGCACAATCACACAAACACACAATCACTCAGTGTATACAAAGCGTATAATATACATAGACAAATGGGGAAAGAGGGAGACGTAATACCCCATTTGCTACGCACTGTATATGCCTCCTGTGTAAGCAAAGAGCACTCAATGCAAACAGTCTAATTTCAACTCGAACATACATTTTGGGTGTGCGCTGACTCAAGGCAATAAACACACACAGACCTACACACACACATACACACACACACACACAGAGTAGAGAGGGCTTATGAGGGTGTTGAGAGAGGGGGTCAGGGATCAGACTCTCTCAGCTGCTGTAAGGGCACAGGGGAGCACAACTCTAGTGTTTCACACCCATCCTCTGCCATGCATGCACACACGCACGCACACGCACACACACACACACACACACACACACATACACACAGACAACCACACAATGTATTTAATATGCCTCATATGCCTTTAGAACATAGACCCCCCCCCACCCACACACACAGAAGTGCTCCCCAGACCCAGACACTCAGTAAGATGGACATTTGAGAGCAGATAGTAGATAGAGAGATAGAGAGGCAGCTCCAACTACAGCTACTTGACACCAGAATAACATATATATAGGATTATACGCTGCGATGTTGTGCAAACTGCTGTTAAGGTCAGGGAGTAAGAGAGAGCGACCGGATACTGGGCAGAGAGAAGAAGGGCAAAGGTTAGGAGGAATTATAAAAATGAAGTCAGGCGGATGGTGGCATTGACAAACACATGGCCAAAATGGCTTTCTTGGCAGAAATCCCAGCCATAACTATCATGTTTGTCATGATCGGGCCCATCTGTCTATCAGCTACAGGTTGGAAATTGTACACATCATGAACCAGTAGGCTGAATCTGAGAAGTCTGGGTTTGGGTTAAGAGGCTTGGGCAATAGCTGAGCTCATTTTTCCCGAGAGCTCAGAACATGAGTCACTGACAGCACCACTTTTTATAAGGCTCGTCCCTCTCTCTGGCATTCTCTGTATATTCTGAGGTCCTATGTTGTTTCAATAAATTGCAAAGATGCCGTTATGTATTTCACTACTTGTGCTTCTATTCTTGCAAGGTAATTTTACCAGACTTCTCTTCTAAAGGGATCGTTTTTTGGATTGGGGTTAGGTTTGGCAAGGATTTGGCAAAGGTTAGGGCTGCATGTAATGCTTAGGATTAGGTTTAGGGCAAAGGTTAGGGTTTAGGTTAAGGTTAGCATTAAGTAAGCAAAAAAGCTATTTTGAGGTCCCAAATATGCCCTCATAAGCAATGTGCTACACCCGCGTGTGTGTGTGTAAGCATGTTTTTTTGTGTCTGTCTGCATGCATTGGGCAGTCGGTCAGGAGTCTGTGTGTGTGTGTGTGTGTGTGCATGCCTGGCAGCAGGGTGAAGTGTATGTGGACGTGTGGAGGTGGGGGGGGGACGTGACTTTCCCTTCATTCTGTAGCGTTTCCGTGCGGAGGCTGCATTCCCAGCAGCACTTGGGGGGCTCCAGTGAGCGAGCCACCACACCAAACCCGCCCGGAATTCTAGGAACGTTTTCCCTGTGGTCTCAGGTTACCACACACACACACTCGGAGCGCACAACACACACAACACCCTCAACAGTAGTGTACTGTACTTTTGTTGTTTGCACAGAGGTGGAGTTGGTTCTGTTAGTATTCCCTGTCCCCTCCCCTGTCTGTAGTACCTTACAGGCATGAACACACACACACTCACACATTTGGTTGGACAACTACTTGCACTGATGCTAAAACTCCCGATTGGACTCAAACCAAAAGTCCTGCTCAGGTTCTCACTCTGATGACAAATATCACACTGAAACTCTTGCCAGTGCTCACCATCAGCCTCAAACTCAGACTCACAGGTGTACATCCAATCACACTAAATTTCATGCCAACTATCAAACTCAAACTCAGTCACTCAACTGACATTCTCATACTCTGCTATATCCCCCAGGAAAAAGGATAACAGTGGCCCTATGAATAGTCACCACAGAGAGAGGTTCAGTACTGTAAGTCAGATGTGACCACACTGTGTGTTGACGTGTGTGTGTGTGTGTGCTGTATGTGTATGTGTGTGTCTGTGTGTGTGTGTTGTGCGTAAAGTGTGTGCCGTCTCTGGCACACAGAAATAGTGTGATGGTGTATAAGGCCATAATCCTGTGTCCGCGCGGCTACATGCTGCGTGTTTGGATCAAAGCAGAGGTTTGGAGGTGGATTTTCGCTGTCTTTGAACTGTGTTAAAATGCACACAGAAGGGAGTGGGTGTGTACGTGTGTGTGTGGGTCAGTGATGTGGTGAGAGCCAAAGCTACAGAAAGGGCTTTCTCATACCTTTGGCTGTATTACCTGGGACCTAGTCTTTGATGTTTTAGTTTTTTTTGGTTTGTTTTTTTAACTACATTTAAAGCCAGAATTTACCACTTCAACAGGCAAAAAGTGAGTGGCTTATTTTAGTAGGCAGAAAGAATGAGGTTTGGTGCCACCACTCCAATTTTCACTTTTAGAGATTCAAGTCAAGAGAGACAGTCATCGACTGTCAGCATAGAAATCTGATGAATACTGTAACCTTTGATTCTTTTGGTATGAAAGGCTACAGAAAAGAAAATGGATGTCTTTCCTATATAGAGTCCATTAGGAACCCGACTCTCTTGACACAGCCAGAGCCAGCTCTAACACTGGGACACTGTGATAAGCATCACATCGTGGGCGCCGAGATACAACAAGCACTCCATTTCAGAGCCGGGGCGTCCTCCAAGAGCTGTGTTATGATAAGAGATAAAATTGCCTCTAAAGTGCAGGGTTCGTCCTTGAGGACTCATCTCCGACTGTTTTGTTTTACACATAATATTCTGGTGCAACGGCATGTTTTTGTGTGTGTGTGTGTGTGTGTGTGTGTGTGAGAGAGATCAGTGGTTCTCACATCAAGGACACATTTTTAAGGCTTTTGTCTTTTGTCCAGTAGAGTGGCGAGCCACCAACACATACACACACACACACAAACACACACACACACACACACACACCTACACACACACACAGGACAATCACATACTACAGTACTGGCTGGCACCCTAGGCAGACACGTTAGCAGTGAGGACTTCAAACAGGCTCATAAAGGCAATTAAGCCACAAAGACAGAGGGCTCTCCTAAAGCCACTGCTCCCTGCTGCCACTGACCCACTTCCCTCTCTTCTTCCCTTCATCCGTCCATTGGGTTTTTTTTTCGTGCCCATCTCTCCTCCCTCCATCCATTGTTTTCTCACGCGTTCATCCTCACTTCCTCTCACCTCCCCCTCAGCGTGCCAATCCATCTATTTCTCATCCTCCTCCTCTCCTGCGATGGGTTTGATGCCTTGCCAGTGGGCACGCACAGAGGCTAGTGGGTACGCCATGTCTGCCTCGTACAGTAGGAACCGTTCCAGTAAAACATCCCGGGCTAGTGAGGCATTTTAATTACATTAGCTCAACCCACTCCACCGGCGGGACACACAACAGAAGGGAAAGGCTGTAAAACTTCCATAAACGTGACGACAGTAAGACAGTAAATCTGAACTGAGTGGAGTTGGAAGAAAAGTTCACAAACACACAATGCGCATAAGGCACACCATAAAAGCAAAACTTGAGTAGGCTGCGACACATAAACACGCTAGACTCAAAGACATCAAAACTCCCACACTGACAAATAAATGTACAGTGAAGACACCAAAATCACACACACGGGCACACACACATGCATGCACGCAGACAATGCGCATTCTATCCATTTTCCTATTTCTTTCACACACAGCTACAGACACACACACAATGTACTCTAGCCTCACACACTATCCTATAGTGTTTCAGCAGAAAGAATAAATAACCCACACAGTCACTGCAATATGATCGCTGTTGTCTCTCTCTCTCTCTCTCCCTCTCACACACACACACACACACACACACTCACACACTCACTCACTAACACACACTCACACAGACCCAAAGTCTGAGACAGAAGTCTGAGCAATGTAGCGCGGGTCATACTGAGGTCTTAGGCAGCAGCCCAGGGTTATGGGAAAGGGAAGGGCCACTGGATCAGATCTGAGGAGAAATGAAAGAGAGGGATTGAGGGAGGAACAGAGGAAAGACTGGAGGTTTGTCGCAAAAGTCAAATGCAATGACAGAGGTGAGAGGAGAGGTAGAAGGAGAAGTAGCCTAAATTACTGTCCAAAATGCTACAATGTCCAAATCTCTTTCTCTGATATTTGCTGTTCTCACATCACTCTACCACAATTCCATTTTGTCTATTTGCCAACTTTCAATACAGTAGACAACGTGGATAGATTTTTAAAGAGAATACAGAGACACTACTTAACAGACTAAACTGACTTCTGCTGAACCCCGGAGTGCACTAAATTTTTGCTGTCACGACACAATCTCTTGGCCACACACATGCGGCACACACACAGGCTCTGGAGAGGGAAGGTCCTTCCACTGCATATTGTAATAAAGGTATCGTCCCCTCTCCTAAAGTTCCATAATCCAATCCCCTTGCATTTTCTAACTGCACTCCTCTGACCCAAGAGACCGACATAGAGAAGGGAGGGAAGAAAAAAAATGAATTGATAGGATTGGAAGGAAGAGCAGAGAGAAAGTGAGTGAGGGAGTGAAGGGGTGAGGCCTTTGCCCAGTGCAGCACTCTCCCTGCTTCTCCCTGCAATACCAGAATGAATTCCAGATGTCAGAATGATAAACAAACGGATTGTCATAACCTTATAAAAATGCAAGGCATCCAGAAGCACTCCCAGTGCCTTATTGTCAGTGGCCTGTCCCCTGCACTAACCCAAAACCTAGGAATCATCCCTGAGATACTGCTGATGAGTTATTGGTTCTTACTTCTCAGAGTTCAAAACACACAAACCCACTGACTTACCAACGCGCACACACACACACACACACACACACACACACACACACATGCACCTACAACTACACTGTTACATTTAATTCATAGCAATCTGACAGTATCATAACGATCTGACACAGTTATTACACTTGGGGTTCAGTGTTGAGTCACTCTGAATGGAAAAGTTTTAGAAATATATTGTATGAAATTGGAAAAAAGAGGCAAACTTTTTTCAGTCTCTGGTGCTAGAGAGGGTAAGGGTTGCGCTGAATCTCTCTCATACAGATCAGAACAGAGAGGGAAGGGAGTGAGCTATCCAATCAACATTGTGACCTTTGACTGCTGACTTGTAGGCTTGCTCGGCTGGAAGAGGATTGTTTCTTCTCTCCCCTATAGAGTATACACTGTGTATATACTGTGTATAAATCAATTCAGTACAAAGTGAATTCCCAAAGTGTTTGTAGGTCAGAGAAAGCTGATGAAGTGCCAGAGCCCATCTAACTCAAATCTAACACTGCGGTCTTCCATAATGCACATATAGTTCCCCCTACTTTGTCATTCATGCTTGATTCACAGCTTTGTATTTCCACACAAATGATTGTGGTTACAATTGGGAGAAATGAAACAGCAGTAGGTTTTTGACTAAGGAACCACACCGAGGTCACCTCATCATTTGTATTCATTCAAGGGTGTATTCAAGATCTTTATGTTGCAATCATTTTAGCTATAGCCTGAAGCATTGTTTCAAAACCTGCACACATCGCCTCGTAAGTGTTAATCAAAATCATAAGATTCCCTCTGATAAAGCCAAGACAACAGCAGGGGTAATTAACTTAATTAGAATGAAGAGGGATGCCACTGAACTATTTCAGTTTGTGATAAGAGTACAATGGATACACAGTGAGTAGCTAATCTAAATAAAGAATGTTTTTGTTTTGGTTGATCTTATCTTTCCGGAAAAGATGGTGCGAAGTATTCGCACATGCGATACTGGAAATGTGGGGAGATGTTTGAACACATGCCAACACACACTTTTAGTGGTAAGTACAACTGCTTGCCTCACCGCCTCAAGCCCCCTCCTGTCATCAGATGCTGAATAGGAGGCAGGGAATTTCAATCCCTACTGCCTTTGATGTGCTTTGAAGTATTACAGCATGCAAGTGTGTGTGTGTGTGTGTTTGTGTGTGTGTGTGTGTGTGTGTGTGTGCGCGCACTCACATGTGGAAGTGTGTGTCATGCCTGTGCACAGTATGAGTGTGTCTGAATGAATATCCCCTCCAGCTGTTGAACAGCATATGGACGATGTGTGGATTGATATGGGAGTGTGTGTGTGTGTGTATGTATGTGTGTGTGTTTGTGTGTGTTTGTGTGTGTCCTGCTGCTTGCGGGGAAAACCCACCAAGCCCTCAGAGGCTCTGTGCGCCCACCACACAGGAAGCACAAGTCAACTGTGGTGGCTTAGCATGTCCGATGTCCACCATGAAACTTCACTGGGACAGTCCAATACTAGTGCGTCTTCTATGATCCTACGCATACTATTTGCCTCTTCTCCACTGTACACTTTTCCTGTCATCTCTTTCCTTCTCTTCTCCTCTTCTCATTTTTCTCTCATCTTTTCCTCTCCCTATCCATCCTTCTCTCCTCTCCTGTGCTACACTCAGGCAGCTTTCCCAGGCAGGGTGCGGGCAGTGGCAGCAGCAGTAGTAGTGGCAGCAATGTCCAAGTCTTTCCCATGCAGCCTCATAGGAGGGTCTTTGTTCCCCCTCCAGACTTTGGGGGTCCCCACGGCACGGCTGTGCCCCAGTCCACTGCCTCCACAATGGGCCTTTATCCTGCCAAGGCCCCCTGCCCCCCATTCCTCCGCACTGCTTCCCTCATCGGGGGCACAGGGAGGCACAGGGGGCACCATGCCACCAAAACGGCAACCATTTTCATGCCCCGTCCCTCTCTTTCTCACACACATACAAGCACAGAGTCAGATACAGTGGAGGAGGTTGCTGAATAGGCAGTGGCTACTCTGTGAGCGGTCAATGAGTGGTGGCATATGCCTCAGTAGGGTACTGTTTTCTTGTTCTACCCAAGAACACACGACACCACAAGAAAGACCTGGCTCTCTCCAGGGAGTGTGTGAAAACACAAAGTTATAACCCATTAGTCCCATGGTTGAAAGTCAGTGCCCTTGGTAGTAATGACACTCACACACACACACACACAAAATGTTTTCAAAGCAGGCGGAGAAGTCTTGTCTTCACTAGACTACACACAAACACACACAAATGCACATATGTGCGTAGCACATGCGCACACTGGAAAGAACTGGCTTTAAAAGCAGGCAGAGAAGCCATGTCTTGTCAAGATTAGGTGCTGATTTAATTTGTTTTAGTTGGTGGATGGTTCCTGCTCCCTCTGTTCTCTCTCTCATATGTTCCTGATCATGGAGGGAGCACACACACTGGCTGCCTGCTCTATGTGCTGACACACTGTCATAGGCCCTGATGAATGGGTGGTCTGCTCAGTATGGCTCAGACACTGGCAGGTCCGCTGTAGTAGGGAAGGGTATGAGAGTACAGTGCCAGCAGATGAGAGAAGGGAAGAGAAGAGAAGAGAAGAGAAGAGAAGAGAAGAGAAGAGAAGAGAAGAGAAGAGAAGAGAAGAGAAGAGAAGAGAAGAGAAGAGAAGAGAAGAGAAGAGATCCACACTAAAACAATAGTGACAGGGTGAAACCTGCCTAACCTATTCATCAACCTCTGACAAAACCCCCTTGCTAACCACGGAGGGAAAAAAAAGGTCTTTTAGTAAATCTGAGGCGCCTGTTCATGTGCCTAATGTCTTCCCATGTAATACACATGTAATGCTTAATGTATAGCTTAATCCAGCATGATGAACGAGGGCCAGAGGATCTGACAAACAATTAGGGTGGGTCTTTGAGGAAAGATATCTCTGTTCCGCTGTTTTCCTCTGTCAAGGCCGACCCTGGCACTGCCAAGAGTTGAGGTTGCCATGGTAATGGGAGCCAGTTTAGGGCCACCGCAGAAGCAGGGGAGCCTAGCCTTGTCATAATTGTGGACTGAGTTTCTAGAGTGTTTAAGAAGCAGATCCAGGAGGGGGAATCAGTTACAGACTCACATTGGCTCAGTGATCTGCCTCAACTCTCTGTTCTTGTCATGCTGACTGAGAAAGCACATAACCACACACACATGCACACACACACACACACACACACGCACGCACGCGCAAACACCCACACACACACACACACACACACACACACACACACACACACGCACGCACGCGCAAACACCCACACACACCCACACACAGGGTCACTAAGTACTTCAGTCTCTGAGAGATGCACCCACAACCACAAACAGGAAAAAGGCTCCAGGGCCACACCTATAAATCAGCAGAAAATAAATACCTCATCAATTAAAGAAAGAAAAGGAAAAGGGGCAGAGTGGAGAGAAAGAGTTCATGTGTGTGTGAGAGCAAGTAAGAGAGAGACAGACAGACAGACAGACAGACAGACAGACAGACAAACAGATAGCAACTCTCTCTCTCTATCTCTCACACACAATCACACACAATCACACACACAATAACCAGTGGTGGAATGTAACTAAGTGCATTTACTCAAGTACTGTACTTAAGTATAATTTAGAGGTACTTGTACTTCACTTGAGTATTTCCATTTCATGCTACTTTATACTTCTACTCCACTACATTTCAGAGGGAAATATTGTACTTTTTACTCCACTACATTTATTTGACAGCTTTAGTTACTAGTTACTTTGCAGATTTAGATTATTAATACAAATTATAAATCAACTAATAAATTATGATATATTTTTTATAGGTTAAGCTACCCAGCAGTATATAAAGTAATTAAAATTAGCTCCACCTTTACCAGCTGCAACATTAAAGTGATGAACACATTAATGCATCAATAATCATAGTCCAATAACATGATATATATGATTCTGAAATGGGCCATTCTGCATAATGACTACTTTTACTTTTGCTACTTTAAGTATATTTTGATGCTAATACTTTTGTACTTTGACTTAAGTAAGATTTTGAATGCAGGACTTTTACTTGTAACAAAGTATTTTTGCACTGTGGTATTGATACTTTTACTTAAGTCAAAGATCTGAATACTTCTTCCACCACTGACAATAACACATGCACTGTATGAAAAGAGAAAGAGCTGGCAGTTATTCTTTTCTGCCTTCAACATCTTCTTCATTCCCTCAACATGGAGATGGCTTTAATGACTTCCTCATTCCCACACTGATTAACAACAGCCACACTGAGTCACAGCCTGGCAGAAACACATACATGCACACACACAAACATACAGAAGGGATGTCACTTTTTCCCCCAAATTTGAATTCAAAACTCCCACACTTCAAAGCAAAAAAGAAGTATGAAGCCTCAGGTGGTATTGGTTTGGCTGACTGTTTGATAGCATGCATGCGGATCAGTGCCTAGTGTCATGTGAAGCAAATTACAGCTCACATCTCCAAACTCTGCCTCCAAATACGTTATGTAACAATCGCCCATGGCAACATATCTTGCCTAATTACCCCGCGATTAGGCAAGATATGTTGCCTAAAACATTTTTTCCCAACACCGTCTTCTGATGTAAAACTAAAACTGGCAAAAGTCAGTGTTTTTGCATCAGATTTGTAGAGAAATCCTGGTATATTTTGATCACGTATTTTCATTGGAGAAAGTCACATTGGGAATGTGATTATGAGACTGTGGGGGACGAACGTCTCCGCTCGATTTGTCAAGTCTCCTTTCCTATCCACCACCTCAAGCACTTGTGAAGTTTAGGAAATGAGGGGGTGAAGGGCTGAGGACCCCTTCCCTCTCTCCCTCCTGTTCTACATCTCATCGACCCATCCTCTTACCTCTCCACCACATCGTCCCCGCTCCAGCAGGTGGAGTCATCCACCACATTCTCCCCTTCGCACAGCATCTCTGGCAACGCCGCAAAGAAGGACTTGTAGCGCTGCAGGTACATCAGGAACTCCCTGAGGAGAGACAGACATATGGAGAGGACAGGAACAGAGAAAGGGCATAGAGAGATGTTAATGCATGCCACACATCCTTCTGAATCACTGGCCCTGCTAGAAAATACACAACTGAGAAATGTGAATTATGTGAGTTTGGTCTGTGTGGCTACATGCTTCTCCTTCTGTACTGGGGCACTTTGCACCAAAAACATTCTCTTTGTGACCTAAGTGTACTATCCCACAAACAACAAACGGTATCTGCACTCCTCTCAACCATACATGCGTGTAATAGATACATGTATTGTGATTGGTAATGATGGTGGTAGAAACTGTGTGGCTTTAAATCTGACCACTTCACTGAGTCAGCACATTTCTCTCAATTAAGCTGTGGGGTGATGCTTGCTTCACCCCACAGCTTGCATACACATGTTACTGATATAGACATTGTCATCTTGGGCGAAACAATAGGGTAATATTCTGATCAGATGCACATTGCGGCCACCCATGAGATAGAGGAGGTCATGAGGGGTTACGTGCTGAGTCAGTCAGAGCAGTCGTCTGATACAGTGGACTGAGTGTGTTTTTTAAGGTGTTAAACCTAAATTAGTCACCCAAAACACTAACACAAGCATCTGTTAAAGAAATGACATATCACAGGTCTTTCTACCACTCGACACTCAACATGAGCTGTCATAGCTACAGAAAAAGTGTGTGTGAGAGAGAGAGAGAGAGAGAGAGAGAGAGAGAGAGAGAGAGAGAGAGAGAGAGAGAGAGAGATTACAGAGAAGTCCCCTGGGCCCATGCTTACCTAGAGATCTTTCTCAGACTGCTATGTTTATTGTTCTTGGAGGGTTTCAAGGGGAAGGAGCTGGGGATGATGGGAGTTGAAGTCCAGGGGGAGGTTGTTGCAAGCAAGGAGGATGCAGGGAAGTGAAGGGGGGGATGAGAGAAAGAGAAAAGAAACAAAAGGATGGCACAACAAGACACGCGGGGAGGGGAGGAGGGAGAGGAGACAGTCAGTTGACCCTGGAAGAAAGGGTTGAATCATGCACATGCAGAGACCAGGCCAAACCACCAAGACCCAAGCCTATGATCATCATTATTTCCCACACCACACACCAACAGTTAAAACAGATATGGAAAAAAAATGTGTATAGTCAGTAAACAAACAAACAAACAAGTGTTCACAAGTAAAATGTTCACAAGGAAAGCAATTCCTCAATTTTACATCGCATTAAAATAAAATGTACATGGCTGATGTTATTCTACGCTATCGTATTCCATATTTTTCAGGGACTGACTATTCTGTCTTTACTGCACTGGACGCCGGCATCTCTCTGAAGTGGCCAGTGCCCACATGTGCTCTGGTCGGGGCTGGCAGCAGGCAGGGAGCTGGGTTGTGTTGCCATGAATGATGGTGGCAGTGCCAGGGCCGACCTGTCAGCTAGCCTGGCACCAGAGCAGTGATTCATGGTTTGGGACAAGGTCAGACAGGCAACAGTGCAAGTGTGTGTCTGCTTGTGTGTGTGTGTGCGTCTGTGTGTGGTACTATTTCAGCTGAGGCGGGCAGTGGATCAGAGCTGGTGGCATTGCTGTCTGGGTAAACAGGAAATTGTTGGTCCATCAAGATTAATCTTACCCCCCCTCTCACCCCCCACCCCCCCTCGCCTGGCACATCACAGCCAGCTGCTGTGGGCATGGGATGGGTGCCTCAGAGGCCAGGTGGAGGGCATGGACTGGCCTGCCAAGCACAACATTTACTCCTAGCTGTATGTGTGTGTGTGTAGCAGGAGAGAAGTGGTGGCATTTATGGAGACACTGCCCAATCTCTCTCTTTAGAATAGGTCAATTAATTTACATTTTGTTTAAATCCACTTACTGGCAATCTAGATGTCTATATAACTGTATCTTATCCTCAAACACCTGCATTGGCATACGATCTACCATATAACAAATAAACAAGCAAACAAACAATCGTCCTTACAGCACTCAATAGAGGAAAAAATAAAACAGACATACTGGAATGTCTTTTGATTTATGATGGACTGATTAGAATGAGCAGTAAACTCATGTATCAAACTGAATTAATCACAGTCCAGTTTGTTGCGTGGTCTTACCTCCTCAGGTGGGCTAGTTGCCCCAGCAACTGCTCTGGTGGAGGTAGGGAGGGGGGAGCAGATGGAGGAGGGGTGGACGATGTCACGGTGGAGGTTGTGACCCCTGGGCTAGTGGGCTGCATGCTGGTAGGTTCCCCAGTAGACAGGCCACACACCTTGTCCACCTGCGGAAGACACAGAACAAACACACACCTGTTAAATTAGGAAAACACATAACAACAGTAGGGTGGGGTTGGGGGAGATGCAGGGTGGCTTCCATAAACCACCAAATGACACCTGCACACTTACGTGCATAGAAACACACAAATTGATAAAATCGTTACCTATAGATTTTGGAATTAAAAGTGAATACTTTTTTCAGAGTGTAGTTATCATTTAAAATTGAGGAATGCCCTCAGTGCAGTCAAATGATTGCAGGGTGGAAGGGAGAAGGTGAAAATAATTCTGGAATAGAAAAGCATAGAGTAAAAGCAGAGGGAAGAGGGGCTGATGTGAAGGACGTGATGAAAGAAAATGGTGTGGTGAGTGAGTTATTGCCAGGGGGGCTGACAGTAAATGTAGAAAATTTCTCCACCTCACAGAGGCGGACACACGCACACACAGTTGGCAATGATCAGGAGTATCTCCAGTGAGTTATTAAAGCCAGCAGTGGAGAGGAGGAGACGCTGGGGTCATGAGAATAAAGGGGCGCATGCTTCAAACCGAGACGCAAAATCAATGACATCTCATTGGCTTAAAAGCCTCTGGGCAGGGTTATTAAGTGGTCCTCAATTAACCAGGGAGTCAGAGTCTAATGGCTCTTGCATGCTGGACTCTGAGTAGCTCCTTATAGTGATCAATGTCTATACACTGCTCCATTTCAGTGGATGAGTCTTCCTATCATGTCAGGGCATCCAACAGGACTATTTACTATTTAGTGGCACAATTTATTCACTACTGATTTACAAATGGGGGCATCACAGTAAGAATTGGTAACTGGGACCACCATAGCAGGAATGAGCCCATGGTTATAATTCATTGAAAAGAGCATCCCCTCCTCACTCTGACTGGTCATGAAGCACCATAAAGAAGGTCTAGGTTATTTTAAGACCATGTGGATGGTAGTACAGTCATATTCTGCTTTGTTGATTTAGGTTTGGCTAAGTCAGAATGGACTCATAAGAATGGACTGCTCATGTAAAAAAAAGTTGTGGGTAGTAACATCAAAGCAACGGCTCAAGTTTTTGTCATTCTGTTGGCCTATGACAGACACACTGCCATTCCAGTGTAGGTGTTTAGGAGCGCTTGAGAGAGGTTGAAAACAATGGAATGCACAAATATAAACACACAGACCTTCATATGGGAAAGGCTTGGAAAGCAAGCATGTGTGTGAGTGGTTGGTTGTGTGTGTGTGTGTGTCCACTTGCTGCGGAGATGTTGGTTAAGTAAGCCTGGAAGCAGCTGAAATATGCGTTAACAGTTACAAAACTTGTCTTGGTCGGGGTCCATATGCCAGGCTGCTATAAATAGACTTCCCCTCTAGGGTGAGGCAGATCACTCATCACATGTGCCCTATAAATGGAGTTTAAATGGAGGTTTCCACATAGCAGCCAGCTATTCCTGAGCACCGGGACTGTCAATGGCAGACAACCTAAGAGCTGCTTGCTGACAGAAATGTCCTGTATTTCTGTTCCAGACACTAAAGACCTATCACTTCTTAAACCAAACTACCTGAGCATCCTTCCCCTCCATTGCTCTGCTTGCACTTCACTCTTCACTCTGCTCTCTTTCTCTCCTATTCCTTATTTTGGTCTCTAGTTCTCTCTGGAGGCAGATGCTGGGCACAGGGATGGTTGTTTTATTGCATTAACCTTAACTCCCCCTGGACCCATAAAACACACTCACATGTGGTAGAGCAGCATGCAGCCACACATGCACTCAGACACATGCCCATATGCAAACATGCCACACACATACAATGTTGTGGCAGAGAGAAATGATAGAATGTAGCAACTGTTTTGTAGCCTATCAACGCTCTGAGTCAACAGCTCTTTGCATGTGTCGTATTGTATTGAATAATTAAGATAATTTCTAAATCATTTGCATACTGCCTGCACAACATGGCCTGTTCAGACATTTATTAGAACACTTGTAAATTTCAAACTTGTAAAGTGGATTGTTTTATGAAACAAAGTTTGCCAAACTGGACTATTTGAGCAAGGGTAATGGCAAAACAATATATTCTAAAAGTTACAATCTAGTTTTATACTTTGTTGATTAGCCCAGAGCTTTGCAGCATTATTGACATTGCCAAGCAGTTTGTTGCTAAGTTTATAGCAACAAAATAAAACTGCCTAGTCAAAAAATGTCTATCCGAGAGGTAGTAACAAGGCTGAGTCACTTTACCATGCAAACTTTCTAAGTAGTCATGTAGGTTTGAATCCGGCCCGCAGTCATTTGCTGCATGTCCTCCCCTCCCTCTCTCTCCCATACCTTCCTGTCTCTCTAACACTGTCTATCAATAAAGCATAAAATGCCTAAAAATAAAAATGCCTTTAAAAAAAAAGAAAGAAAAAGATACATTATTCCCAAGATACAAACACATATTTCAGACAACATAAAACCCCATTAGGTCATGTCTAGATTGTAGTGTTTGGGAGGTCTACGTTAGTGTGTGTCTGTGTATGGAGTTGGCAGACAGGGCAGGTGTGTGGAGGGCAAGGCAACAATAATAACTACAGTTATTACAGGGCTATCATTTTATAGACCATCCCTCACCACCGATAGCATACATATAGTACATACACATACACATATACATACAAGATTCTGTACACACACACACACCATCAGTCCCCGTCACAAGCTTCTAACAGACTGATACTATAAAGATAACAGACATCACAGTATCTTATAAGAAGAGCCACTGTGGCTTTGTAATGTCCTGCAAAGATGTGATGTATGGAGGAAATGTAGCCAATACTTTGAAAGAGCAGGATAATATGTACTGTGTTTTGAATGTTTGTTCATTGCTACTGATGGCTGACAACCTTGTATCTTCCAAAAGTCAGATTTCATTTTTGACAATTAATGAGATTTGAATAGGTTTCACTGGGCCTAGGGCCATGCATTTAATTCAACACGTATTTTAATTCAGGCCAAACACCAAAAAAGCAATTGGGAGTTGCAGGGATTTTATTTGCCTGCAGTGGTAAGGCAGGATCTGAGCCTCTGAACTTTTCAAAGAAGCAGACTTATGTTTTAAATCCAGTGCCATTTCTCGCCTGTCTCCAGCATGACACTTTGGTGTTTTCCAAGACAAAAAATGTAAACGTTCTCATAAAGTATGAGCATCAAGCGGAGGTCACTAACAGTTCTGTTTGTGCTATCCCCACAATTTTACAACAAAACTGCACAGAGCAGGATAAAAATGGGTTAGTTCTGAAGAGGCCAGAGGAGACCGGCGAAAGGCCCGCATATCAAAACAATAACGTCGACACAGATCAGTCACACGCCTAACTAAACACACAACTATGTAAGCAGAACACAAACTCATCATGGGGAAAATAAACACCGTCCTCGGTATGGATCCTCACGAGGAATGAAGACATGCTCTTAAAGGTTGGATCTTATGGCCACATAATCCTGATGGCCAATCAGATGACAGCTTGAATAATGATATGAACTGCAACGTGGCTATAAATCAATTATCTTCTGACCTGATGATGGCATGAGAATGGAAATCCCATTTGCGCACAGCTTGAGTAAGTGGTTTTGTGTGTGTGTGTATGCATGTGTGCGTGACCACCTGTTTGTCCTTGTTATACCTTTACAATTCCAGCTATTTCATGTGCGGCATTCCTTATGTGATTGCCTGAGGACGGAGGCTGGTGGAGGGGGCAGATGGGTGGGATGTATGCTGACCACATGGGAAGACTTTAGGGAAATACAAGGCATGTATTCTGTTTGCATTTGGGCTGGCCAATGAAATTAGATTTCTGCCGCTGCAGGCAGGAGTGGGTGAGACTGTTTTTACAGCTATGTGTCTTCCAGGTTTGGGCACATCTGTAGGTGTTAGTCTAGTAAAAGTTTACATTCAAACTGACATTTTTTGCATTGTTTGCAAGGATCTGTTTGCATGTCTATGATTCCATATCTTGAGCGTATGTGTGCATGTCTGTGTGTGTGTGTGTGTGTGTGTGTGTGTGTGTGTATCTGTGCCCGGGCCTCATGTGTCAGTGCACATCTCATCCTGAGGCAACAGAGTGAAGCAGCAGAGAGCAAGGGAATCAGCTTCAAGCTAGCCCAGCCCAGGGCCATCCCGCCTCTAGGGGAGTATTGGCTTACAGATAGCAGTGGTGGTCTGTCTTCCCAGTTTATTTATCAAGGGATTAGCCAGAGAAGCCAAGGGAACTTTCTCAGCCCCCTCTCACCCCACGCGCATTGCATTGTGGGATGAAGGGAGGGTGTCCGGTCAGTGAGGACCCCCTTTTGTCCACAGCTAGGCTCTAGCTTGTGTGCTGAATGGAGTGAACATGCACATACACACGCACACACAGACACTCACTGACACATACAAACACACACGCACACACACACACACGCACACACAGCCTGCCCATCCGTCCACCTACTGCCAGTGACTGTTAAACCCTGGGAACAGTGTTCTATTTGCCAGCTCTGGCAAAGTGAACAGGCCACTCACGGCTCAAAGCACTCTATAGTCGAACCCACAAATTGTTACTGGCTGGGACAAATGTACACAGAGCTCTCCTCTATAGCAGTTGGCCTTTAGCTCAGGTGGTAGAATGGAGGACAGCTTTTCATTCTCACAGAGGCCGAAATAAAATAAATAAAAGAGAAGCAGCCGCATACTGAGATCATGTTATATCAACAGTCCCGACCTTGGCTAAAACTGTCTCTAGCAGTATAAAAACAGTCAAACAATAGCCAATATTGGGCCAAGCCATAGTGATAGTATTCATTTATCATGATCACATATCTCTTGGGCAGAATGGCCTAAATGGACACCAGCTCTTTACAAACCGCTGGTCCTGTGCCAAGCGATGTACCATCTGAAATTAATCTCTGGAACGTATAACTCACCGAAGGCATTTCTGCACGGTCTCAGTGGTGTTCTCAGAGCACAGCCATAATTAATATAAACCAATAGCACTTTGTGTCGTTGAAGCATATGAGTGTACATGTCTGTGTGTGTATATGTAAGAGTGAGAGAGTATGTGTGTGTGTGTGTGTGTGTGGTGTGTGTATATGTGTGCATTTTATGACTTCACCATGGGAAAGAAGCACAACACTGTCTTCATTCATATCCCTGGGTGTCCTCTGGGGTCCACTGCTTACATCCATTATCCAACCACAGTCACTGTCATCTCAAACTATGCGACACAGACAATATTTTTCCAGAATTTTTCTTTTACCCCTGCAATAATCCATTTCCACTAAAAATGGAGCAATAAAATTGCATTCCCTTAAGTGGCAATAACATGGACTGTCCTCAAAGATGACAATCAAAAGACTACAAGCCAACTATGAGAGCTATCCTTGTTTTGAGAGATAAGGGAAGTGCTGACACATTAGCCAATACTAGCAGTGTTGTGATGGCGGCCTTGAGGGTAGAGAAGCAGGCGTGTGACTGGAAGGTTGCCAGTTCAAATCCTGGACCACCTGGGACAATCTGGGTGGGTGAAGTGAATGAGAATCTCTCTCCTCTTTCAACAACACAGTTAGGCCACGCCCACACTGATCCATTGTGTTTGTCCGTCTCCGTTCATTTCAATTCATTTTCAATGAGAGCTGTCCATTGTCCGGGCAGCGCTGATGACGCGTCTGTCTCCGTCAGATTTCTGTCCGTTTTGACAGACAGAAAGTTCAACCCAGTTGAACTTATTCTGGACAGACGGATTTGTCACCGCAAATCAGAGGCATTTTTTTAAAAATAGCGTTGACATTCCAAAACACCCCAACGGACAGAAATCTATCTGTTAGTAATTCTGTCCGTTTTCTGACGGATCAGTGTGGCCACGGCGTTAGGCTGTGTACACTATATGTACAGAGACATATGTAGGTTCTAAGGTGCTGAGCTTGATCAGACCCTGTAGGCCTCAGACAACAGTCAACACTGGACTATGACAGTAGAACACAGTCAAGAATAAGGTAGAGAGATAGACAGAGGGTCAATTGTTTACTCAACCAATGTGTGGGTCTCCAAAGTGAAAGGCAATCTACAGTGGTTCCGGCTGGAGTATATATTGATTCTGGCTAATGCTGATTACTGAAGAGGGTCATAGATGATGGAGATAAACTGGTCTGTACAGCCTGTTATTCACATATATCAGGATACATAAATGAACAGGTGATTTACTCATCTAAAGCTCCATGTCTGAGGAGAGTGGTAAAATATTGGTGTTCTCTGGATAAGATAATTTATGATGAATGGATACGGGTTGTGTGCACAGTGCTGAGACTAGTTGACAACAGTGAGCGACCTAGTCCTGACTAAGACAGACTAAAGGCAGCACCTATACCAGTGTGAGTCAAGGTGTAACCAAAAACAAAGTTGAATAGCCCCAGACCTAAAGACAGATGTGCCAGTCATATGTGGGGTTAATGAGCGAATATAAGAGAAAACAAAAAACATCAATTTATAGGGTTGGATCCACACAAAATATTATGTATCCTGGAGATGACAATGTGTTGTGTTATGAGTTACAGACAAAATCTGAAGTAGCTGACTGTATCTGTGTAATGACATTCACAATATGAAACGCCCCCTGACCCCTGGTGACCTCATTGTGACAGCTTTCCACTCCGCCTCTCCAAGAAAGGCGCAAGTGACAGAGCGTGGAAGATTTACAGCATAACTCTTCTCCTCTTGCCTTATTTTCTCTCTCTCTCTCCCAACTCTTCGCTGTGTTATCCTTTTATAGGTCTCTCTTCATTCCTTTTGTCTAAATCAGTCTGTCTTCAGCCTTCTCTTTAGTCGTCACTCTACACTCTCTATCACTCAGTCTCTCTCTTTCCCTCCTTGTTCCCTAACTACCCCCTCCCCACCATCTTTCTCTCTCTCTCTCCCGTCCAAATGATGTCAGTGCTAATTAAAGAGAGAGACGCAGTTCCTCATATATCACAGGGATAAGTCCTTGAGGCTCCAAGTCAGAAAAGGGAACATTGAGTTTCTCTCTCCACACTGAGGCTTGTTTACCCTGATTAAATCATTCACAGATGATCTCAAAATGAGAGGCTTTTGGCTTTTCTCTGTAAATATGGATGTTACTTTGGAGATTGTTGACATCAATTGTCCTCCTAGCGCATCTTTGTAAACACATTTGAAAGAATTAGAAACAAAAATGTGGCTAGAAGTCTCAGAGGATGGGATGGGTGTAATTTCACCGAGACAGAGGAGAGAGGGGAAGAGGGAGACAGAGACAGAGACAGATGAAGGTCAAGTGAGTCCATCATGTCCCTGTCTGGCATATGCTAGAATACACACACACAAGCAATGAAAATAAGCTTGTGGATAGAGGCTCCAAGAGTCCATGTGTCCATCTGAGGCCCTCTAGTGAACCACCAATTATCATTAAAATCACAACAGAGATGCAGGGATCCTATTAACCTAACAGCAACATGAACACAGGTATTACCATGCTAGTCTGCACAAGAGTGAGTTGAGAGGGCATTATGTATTGGAATGCCAAGCCAATGGGCACCCAGACACCAGGTGAGGCTGTTGGAGGTATGAAGACACAGATAGGGATGGCGGGAGCTATTTATAACCTGACAGAGAGGGAGGGAGGGAGGGAGAGGGAGGTGGAGAGGGAGGAAGGCGGCGTTACAAAAGGGTAAAGGGGACATATGAGGGCAGTGAGCTCCAGGGTGAAGACTGGCTTAGTATTGTTTTTGCAGTGGATTGAAAGAACACTACACATGAGAACTGTTCACCCGGAGAAAGCCAGAAGGTGGCATGCTATTGCTGGGATTTTGTGGTGCTATCTAGTTCACCACATGCAATTTAGTAGATGATACAGTGGCTGTCAATGGTATTAATGAGGCAGCTGTAGAATGAGTAGCTTTGTTAGCATGTGGCCAAGAATTAAATGGTCAAAGAGGACCTGATCAGCAATCCCAGATGAGAAGCTTGTTGTGTGCTATTAAAGCAGTTTGAGTTGGACAGCTACTGAAGTTTACAGTCCAAATGGAATTAAGACAGTGATTGGTGCAGCAGCAGGTTGTTACCAGTGTAGGGAAGACTAACGGACATGAGGGTTTATGTCTCTAAATTAATTAGTCATCATAAACACCAGACATAGACATGTTTCTCCTCCTGTCAATCCTCATCCCCTTTTCTTGTCACCATGTCTTATTTTGTGTGAAACAGTCCAGCTGAGTAGCAGACCTCAGGGTGGGAATAGAGGCACTGCTTCACCACACTTCTATGAACATTTCATCGACTTATAATCAACTACATATCTGAGAAATTACATGATTTCTGAAATTATATGATTCCCCAAATCCAAGTCATGGGTCATGCAGAGAAATAATATACTATGGACCACTGCTTTATGTTCAGATCTAAATTTAATGGCACAGCAATCAATCATATGGTGATTGCTCACTATTACCACTATATTTCCATTCAGTGGAGCAGAAATGGGGGAATTTTTTTGCGGTGTTGAGGACTGGTACATATCACCAGCATATTAAAGCTGGGAGAACACCAAGAGAAAGAGAGAAGAGGAGAGGAGGGGAAAGGATTGGGGGGGGGGGGGGGGGCTGGCTGAGGAGAGGAGAGGCTGCACCCACCGTCATTAGCTAATGGACTGCTGAGTAAGTCAGTCAGTCAGTCTCAGGTTGAAACCCACTGCCAAAGGCACATGCAACTTGGAAAGATGGGTTGAGCGTATAGATTGGCCATGAGCACATTTTGAGCATCAGCTACTATTCCCCAAGTGGCAATCTCAAATATTAGATAGAGGAACTGGTAATCTAACCATAGATCAGTGTCTGAGCAGCGTAGCTAATCCTTTTATATAAGATGACCTCCACTGGCATTCTCAGGAGTTGATGTCAGGGTCCATCTCAACACGCTTAAGAAACCTTCTCTATCATCCTCTTGTGAACTATACTCTTCTGAAAATGCAGGATTGCAGAGAGTCAGACAGGGAGAGAGCAATGTGAAAGTGTGATGACAACCAAGTCTGTTTTCACACCAACAAGGTTCTTTCATTTTTTTTTTGTGGGCTAGAGAAAAAGAAACAGCGAGGCAAAGGAAGCCACTGCAGCCTATTGAGGTGCCGCCGTGGTGAATGGAAACCCTCCAGTCATCCCACTGGCCCTTGTTTCCATTATCTAAAGGCCCAGGCTGCTATTAGCATTCCTCCATAAGACTGTAATGAGAAGCCAGGGTAAAACCAACCAGCGGATAAGGTAGACCTGCATATAAGCTGCCCTAATCTGGACCACAGTTGCTGTTTTCTCATAGGCAAACTATAGAAGTCTCAGCAAGTAAGTAAGGGAAGTGAATGAGTGAGTGAATGCATGCATGTGTGCGCATGTGTGTGCACGCATGCATATTTTTGTGTGTCCTGAAACATACTCATCCCCTGCAGTCGAAGCTGTAAAGTCCCCTTCCAGGTCATATGAGCCATATCGTTATTACAGCCATGTCAATAAACAGCAGTCTGTGGCCTCTCAAGCACAGTTGACTCTAGAGGGAGAAACTCTCAGATGGATTCAACAGGGCAGCATTCAGAGGGAGAAAACCTCACAAAACAGTAGAGCCACCATTTGCACTGGGGCCCAATAACAGCAGCCATTTTCACTGGATATTTTCCAAATTTCTCCTAATTGTGTCTACTCAACATAATCCAGCCCCAACCTCCCCCAATAACCATAACCATAACCACTTCCCCTCGACCCACGTTCATGCTCCATCTCAATAAGAGCAGGAATGCGTTAAAACAGAATCTATCCTGCTGCTGCCCCACACAACTATCAATAGACGCCTTTCAGCCTCACGTACACACTCACACGCCCCACTAGTATTGTCACAGGGTGGGCCGCACATCTAGGCCCCCTTACTGGACTTCTAAAAACCTGATACCTGTACATGGTGTGGGGATATGTGTGTGTGTGTGTGTGTTGTGGCGTAGGCCCTACCCAATGGCGTGCAGCAGCATATAGTACAGACTCTGTGTAGTCTGCAGTTCACGGAGTGAGAGAGAGAGCAACCACAGAATGGTTTGGGATAACATCCCAGTGCAAAACCACACAGTCACAATAATTCCTTTAATAACAACTCCATATAATACTCTGACTCGGCAAAACACAGAGCTACTGGTTTGCGCTTGACTTCTAATACAGAACATTATCAGGGAAGAAAAACAACAGTAAGTAAAGGTTTGCTACTTTATTTACTTCGTAGTATGAAGCAAAGAAGGATATTATGATAAAATAAGAAAATGGAAGGAGGAGAGTAATATGTTATTCCAGGATTCAGAGGGGTGTGTGTTTTTTGTGTGTGTGAATGAGTGTGTGTATATAGGCGTGGGGTGGATGAGGGAGGGTGGCTATGCTGACACGGTAGTCGTGCATTGGAGACTTTATAGTTTTACTTGATGGGCCACTGTGGCCCCATAAAGACATACCTGTGATTTAAAAAGGCCAAGGGTTCTAGGTTACCCGTGGCACTAGGGTCCCTGGCTCCACTGGCATATTTTGCTTGTGTGTGTGTGTGAGTGAGCTTAGGTGTTCATGTTTGCACACTAGCCTGAGTGCACGCCTGTGTGAAGTACTGTATGAGTGCATAGAGAATAGAGAATGGGAGCCACCAGTGTCTGACTGGGGGCCACCTCCTTTTCCAGCGACAATTCTCTTGGCCCTTTTTTCCAGCTGGCTGGGTCCAGTTTGTAAGGCCTGGCTGGAACCCTTTCAATTCCGTCCCACTTGTCCTTGTGCTGGGCTCCCGGCTCCAGGCCCGCCTGCCACCCCATGAATACCAAGCAGACACACACACACACACACAGACACACACACACACACACACACAAAATACAAGCCGGGCTCTCTCTCCGCATAGTTGTATTGGGTCAGTCTCCAAGCCTGGCAACCAACCCTCTGTCTGTGTGTGTGTGTGTGTGTGTGTGTGTGTGTATATGTGTGGGTGTGTCTGTGTTTACTGTGGGGCCAATTAAGGTAGAACCACCCAGGCTCTGTGATGCTCCTCCACAACTCAGGGTTGCCCTTGTGTTATCTAGACCAGCACCCTATCTCTTCATTAAGTGACCATAGTAATCACTGGCCTGTGAAAAAAACTGACACAGAGCTCAATGGAGGATTGCAACTGTACGTTAAGTCAACTGGAACAGCCAAGCCTTTAATCCACTGACTCTCCAAATTATGGCCACTGCCTTACAGTTCTAGCCCAGTTCTGGAACCAGTTCCAGAGTAGTGTCTTCCACCAGTGGTCCCATTACAGATATTAGAGAAGAACTGCCACCCCAGAGTCCCATCAACCTTTCAGGCATTGTTCTACCATTCTCTGGTCCCACATTCAAGGAAGTTCATATCACAAAGCGCTATTGTCCAACTGAGTGTCTCAAGGTGTCCACATGTGTGCAGCACATACCAGAAAATACTCTTCTTTGTAAGAACCCCTCATAGACAGCCAATGAGATGGAGAGAGGTAGGGATAGGGATTAGAGAGAGAGAGAGAGAGAGAGACAGAGAGACAGAGAGACAGAGAGACAGAGAGACAGAGAGAGTCTATTCCTAGAGCCCAGTGAGGTCAAGTTCAGCCACCCAGTCAGTAAAGGGGACCAGTAAAGGTAGTGGAGGCGTGATGTCCAGACCGCTCCAGTTCTTGCCCAGGAGGAGACACATTTACAAGTGCTCTTATAGACTCATTCAACAGCGGTGAATACACATGCACCGTATAGAAGTGTAGGGAACCATGTCTGTAACTTAGGAGAGGGGAGAGGGGAAATAGAGTGGGGGGATGCTTGGCTGACATCCTACCTAGCGGGAATTCAGTTTGTTCTTCATGATGCTGTCCAGATAAATCTCTGCTAATCACCTTCTGCTCCTTGGTGTTATGACTCACACTGGCTCACACCCACTTGGATGCACCCCCTTTTGATTTTGCTATATACAGAAACTATTTTTTATTTTAAAAAAGTGAGGATAACAACATTTTTTCTGACAAAACTCAATTTAGATGGTATCTCAAATACAGTAACTGGCTGACATGCAACTACAGCTACTCCTTGTTGTGTATTATATCTGACGTGTATACTTTGAATGTAGGGATATAAATGTTTTTGAGGTGTGTTCTCCAGTTTTGCAGCCATACTGCAGCATTTTGTGACGCAGAATGAAATTGCCAACTCTAAATGGATTTTTTGTTTACTCAGTATGGTCTAACCATAATGCTTGCTGTGAACATAAGGAATACAAATCCAAGATAAACTATTAAACAAAAGCACAATTTTCACTCCAGATTTAACGGCTGTATATTCCGTTTTAAGAACCGTCTGGCAGTCATTCATAAAACTGTCTTAATGTGGTGAACATCCGACTTATAACCGTATAACATAAGGCATATGGTCCTACTCACAGCATGTAAGTGCACACAATCCCCATTTTATCCACTACTCTTCTCATTTTAATCATAGTCTAACAGGAATCTGTAATATGCCCCAACAGAACCTAAACAACATTGGGGATTTTTAGCTTCCTTGCCATTTTGGAAAATTACTGTAGCTTCATGCCTACTCAGCTCAGCCTGCACTTTTTTGGAGGGAGCTGGATTTATTTTATTTTATTTTTTCTTGGAACCCACATTTTGAAAGGAACTGTAACCTTGGGCTCTGAATTTAAAAATAACACTTCCATTTGTATAAATGAATATAATCCTTATTTTTCTCAGAGTAGTTTCGACACTGCACAATCATGCAATGTGCAGGGTACTTTGTTGCATTAGTGGAAAAAATAACTCATAGCTCACAAGCAGCCTACAAAAATATTTCAAATCACTACATTAAACTTTGCCAAACGTTATAAGATGTTAAATCAAAGGGTTTGGAGTTTTTTTTGCATGTACCACTACAGTGTTGCTGAATGTGTCTCCAGAGTGTACTCACTGTAGCGGTGATGAGCGGTCCGTGGAGCTGTGCGTAGAGCAGGGCCTCGTTGACGTGACCCCTGACCCCCAGCAGGGCGAGCTCCAGGCTGTGGTGCCCAGCCACAGCGTGGGTCAGTTGCTCCAGCAAACTGGTGTACCTCCTCCACGGCTGGTCCAGCTCCGCCACGCTGGCCAGGCAGCCTCGCAGCACATTCAGACAGTAGCCCACGCACGGCTTGATCAGTGTCAGGCCTCTGCAGTGGGAGCAGTACACCATCTTGACCAGGCCCTTCACACACTCCCTGCTCAGGCTGACGTGCTCAGTGGCATTCATCACCTCCAGACCCTCCTCCAGGGCCAGGCCCAGTTGGCGCCCGGCGCCCAGTGCCCCGGCCAGCTCCTGGGCCATGGCGGCTGGGTGAGGCCCAAAGGGGTTGACGTCCTGCCGGGTCATGCGGAGGCAGTCACCCGTCTCGCTGGTCTCCGCCCCCCCACCTTCCATGCCTGGATTGACGAGCCGTGTGTAGACCAGTGGGAAGAGGTTGTCGAAAAAACGGTGGACTGCTGCCTCCACAGAAACGTTGGCCCCCCGGAGGTGGAGGGAGAGAGAGGAGAAGAGTTGGTTGACATGGGGCAGGGCACGGCGGGACAGGGATGAGTAGGTTCCCTCCAACAGTGAACTCAGGTGACCCTGAGAGAAGGATAGAAGGTACTGGAACGTATCTGCAACAAGGAGAGCAAGAGAGAGAGCGGGAGAGAGAGAGAGAGAGAGAGAGAGAGAGAGAGAGAGAGAGAGAAGGAAAGACAGAAACAGATGACATTTGTTGACTTCAGTCATTTAAATGAGAGTGGAATATTGTAAACCATTGACAACATGATCTACAAACTCTGCAATAAAGTGGGCTTAAGAATTAAAAAAGCAAACCCATATAGCAGTCACACAGTAAATGATACTTGACAGGGCACCCTATCCCCACCCTCCCTCCTAACCAGCTAAGCTTGGCTTGTGTGTATCAGTAAGTTGGGTAGAAAAACCAGTGTCATGTTTCCCTGTAAAGCGGTTGGATATCACAACGAGTATGTCTTAAGGAGACATTCTCACTGCCTGACAAGAGAGAGAGAAAGTGAGTGAGAGAGAGAGAGAAAGAGAGAGAGAGAGAGAGAGAGAGAGAGAGAGAGAGAGAGAGAGAGAGAGAGAGAGAGAGAGAGAGAGTGTGTGTGTGTGTGTGTGTGTGTGTGTGTGGTTACACTTTTAACTTAAAAAAGTTTCCTGAAATGAGCAACCACTGCAATCAGTTTGCATTCTCTGTGGGAACCAATATACACCAGATTCTACAAGCTATATCTGGCATGCAACAACCCATCCTCCAACACACACACACGCACTAACACACACAGACACACACACACACACACACACTAATTAGAACGCTTCTGTCAACCTGATCTTATGTGATTTCCCAGCTAGCAAGTGAAAGGCTGTAAAGAGATCCGTGACGTCAGTGCAGAGGCTGACTAGTGCCAGTGAAGTGCCACTGCTTGCCAAGCAAGGTACTGTTACAGAGTAGAGAGAGAGAGAGAGGGAGAGAGAGAGAAAAATAGAGAGAGAGAGTGACTGAGCAATGGGGAGAAGAAGAAGACATAAAAATATTCTCTTGCCCATTCATTTCCTCCCCTTTCTCTCCAGCACTATTATTTTCCAGTATCACATTTAAACTTCTATCCCTTTCATTGTTTCCACCGCATGCATTGTGTGGCGGTGGCTCCCCAATGCTGAATATTTGACCCGACTTGAAAAATATGAAAATAATAATTCAAACATGAATAACAAAATAACAGTAAAAATGTCAAGTCTCAGTGATCTCCCTGCAGACTCTAACTTCTACCATAGCCAACTACTCAGTTTATCCCTCTATCTCCTTCACTGCCTATCCACTTCATCCCGTTTCCCTCCTGCTCCCCTCCTTCTCCCCAACTCTCCATACATTCTGTCTGGTCCATGTCCCATTCCAGGTCTCGCTACTCCCCCACTTCACATCTCCCCTGTGTGTGTCTGTGTGTCAGTGTCTGTGTGTGTGTGTGTGTACATGTGTGTGTGTGTGTCCTGGACAAAACACTCTCCTCTGGGCTGTGATGTCAGCCCTAAAGCATGCCAGGACATGGAGGAGCAGCAGCAACTGTACAGAAATTGAGACAGGAGAATGAGGGTGCCAGCCCAACACCACACACACACACACACACACACACACACACACACACACACACACACACACACACACACACACACACACACACACACACACACACACACACACACACACATAAACTTAACATACTAAACATAAGCCTATTGAACAGTACTGCATGGTACTCACAGATAGCAAACCATGCTATTAATCAAGCGCTGCAGACTTAGTTCTAGAACAGCTTTACTTACATATTCATCCATCAGTTTCTTTCTCATAGTAAATCTCTGTACATTGATTGTTACCAAATTAGTGTGTGTGTGTGTGTGTGTGTCCAGCCCCTCCCAGCCCACAGACAGAAGGACAACAACAGTCATGTCCTCCCCAACAGCTGCACTAACTAATATGAGCGCTGTCTGTGACACACGGGGACTCCCCACTGGCCAGTAAAAGGCAGAACTCATTTGTAATGCACCAGAAAACATCATCGTCATAATCACAGCAGCTCCTAAACACACATAAAATTTAAAGGTGCTGCTTATTAAATGGGTTTTGAAGAGCATGACATTAAGAACAGACATTAAGAAGACAGACATGAGAATTAATGGGTTGTTAGGGATTATTAAGGCCAAGGGTGACAAATCCCAGCTTTCAGCAGACAGCAGTCAGACAGACATCCAGAGAGGACGTCCAACTAACAGGCAGATACACACAGATCAACGGGAGAGCGAGAATGAGAACGAGCAAAAACAGAGTAAGACAGACAGAGAGGCTGTAAAGTTACAGTTTCAGTTCCAGTATAGCACGTCTCCTAAGCCTGTGAAGCTGTGGAGTGGGTACCGGTGTGAGGTCCGCGTGCTTGCCAGCCAGCCAGGCCGCAAGGCTCAATAGCCACAGGACTTTCAGCCACAGAATGTGCCCATAAGCTTGGGTTACACAGCATCACACAATGTTATTATAAAATTATCATGCTCAGAAACACCACAACATATAGTCTCTCTCTCTCTCTCTCTCCCTCTCCCTCTCCCTCTCTCTCTCTCTCACACACACACACACAGACAAACAAACACACACACATACAAGCTCTCCAAAAAGCTGATCTTTCTCCTGGTGCCTTTGTATTGTTGACATTTTAAAATCAAATTTTTTGATTTGAAGCTCAGGAAATATTTTCTTTATGTGATGGGCAAGAAAATTACATTAAAGAGTTGTGAAGTTAGTGTCAAACAATGATCTATAGCACATTATTCTCTTCCTATAATGTGCAACCATGGACATATACACACGACACCAAAGCACGAACCAAGGTTTTCTCAAGACGAGTGTTGATAGAGGTGAACAACAAGGCATTTCATTGTTATACTTCTCAAGAGCATCATAATCTACAATGGGTGCACATTTTACAAAGGGTTTACGACAGGATCATTACACCCATAAGACATACTTGTTGAATGAAATAGTTATTTCTTATCTGCCAGGAGAGTGACACAGAGACAGAGAGAGAGCGAGAAAGACAGACAGAGGGAGGGAGAGTGGGAGAGAGCCAGGAAAAATGGAATAAAAAGAAACAACCCAACTTCTGAACAAGGAAAAACAACTACTGTACAAGTGGACTCCACCTTGTGAACATGCTCTGACATCTGGATTCATTTGGCCCCTGGGCCCGGAGCGCTTCCCTGTCTCTCCACGGCTATTAGTTCAAACACTTCCTTCTCTGGATACACAGAACTGGGACAAGAGTCCAGCTCTCCACCTCTCCACACTCCCTCTGACAAACTACAGACTACTTCTCTCCCTCGCTCTCTCGCTTTTCTCCATCACTTTCTCCCTGTTCTGTATCACTCTCTCCCCCACTCTCAGATGGGCCTGGTTTCTCGCTCCATGATAAATCAAGTACAACTATTGTGGGTTACTCTGCATTTCCCAGTACCGGGAAACAAGGCAGGAACAGAAAAACAAGAAACCAAATATAACTGGTTAAGTCCTAACTGCCATTGCATGATAGTCCATTTGGTTTGATTGTTCTGTCTGACCACTGGGTCTGAATCTGGATTTGATCACACTCCAGCAGCATTCAGACACACAGTCGTGGGTGGCTATCATTACCATGTCACAGTCTCTCACCACTACGCCTCCTGGGAAATGGAGTCTGTCTGGATTGAGGCTATTTTGCGTGAAGCAATTATCTTTAATTTGCAAGGAAGTTCTAAAACTCTGAAATTCAAAACACATAATTGTCTATCTACAAGGGACAAAATGAGCAGGCCTGCTTTGTCTGCACAGTTCTACCGGATGTTTATTTGTCGAGGTTTATGGCTCTGTAAGGGTAAATCTGACATGCTTCCTCTGTGGAAATAGAAAAGATATTAAAAGCATAAAACAGCGAACCAGCAGCAGTGGCAATACAGAAGAGGCCTCTGTCCTGCAGTAGCCTAAATTGAGCTTGTATTTATGACTGTGATAGGACATTATACAATCTCCTACCACCAGCACTGTGCCAAGGCCTCTCTCTGAAAATGACCGGGCTTTAATCATGAGGAGCTATTTCCACTTTACATTCTGCATGGTAACCCAGTGCTTTTCTAGTGCAATTATGGCTGAAGTGTCACTGCGGCGGTGCTGCCACGATAATTAATGGGTAAAAATATGCACAGTGGCAGTTCCATGATTTCAGCCACAACTATAGTGTTCCTCCACTATGCTTCCCAGTCAGTGTGCGCTATCTCCAAGCCACTTCCCCATTGGGAGCGAGATGTGTGTGTGTGTGTGTGTGTGTGTGTGTGTGTGTGTCTATCTGAGCAGTATTTTCAGAGTGGGTTTCCACTGCCAGGGCATCAAAGCTGGGTTGCCAGAACTCAACATAGACACGTGGCACCAGACAGGGGAGGGGCAGGGACTGAATATATGAATCTCCATCCTGCTTTGGTTGTGAGAAAAGCGCATTATAAAAGCATTATTATTATTATCATTATTAGTAGTAGTAGTCATAGTAGTAGCAGTAGTAGTAATATTTTAATTTATAAAAAATATAATAAATGTAATAATATAAATATTTAATTTATAAATAGTATTATTGTTATTATTTCATTTTAATTTTATTAGTGTGACTTAGATAATATGTTGCTTAGCATGCATTTGTGTATCAAATTATGGTTAAAAGACGGTGGTTTACAGAAAAGAATGGTTACAGAGTCTGCGTTTAAATGTGCACAAGTGTGACTGTATGCCTATGTGCTTGCTAGCATATATGTTCGTATTTTTAAGTATGTGCATGTGAGCCTGTGAGTGTGTGTGCGTGCGCGTGGTTGGAGATGCAGTAATATTGTGATAATGAGGTAGGAGACACTGTTCTCATTCCATGAAGCTGTAGGCCATGCCTAGCTTAGCTATCAGTCCTGACTGGACCTGACCAACCATCTTCTCAGGCAAAGCATTTTAATCCTGCCATAGGCTTCGGTTTCACACAGGTCACCATACGGATATGTGCCATAGTGACATGTGTGTGGATTACATATCCTTGTTTTAATTAGTAGAAATACATAGAGCCATCTCCCACCCAGTGCTAGTCAGCTTGGGTTACAGAAGAGAGCTGCAATGTCATACAATCTCCCTACCTCTAACCTTTCAGCAAACAGCTTGAAGGTAATAGGCTATTAATAGGCCAATAAATAAATTTGTTGAGCTGTCATACTTGCATGACAAAACAGCATATGATGTCTAAAGTGGGGCATGACTCAGATCTGTCAGGCAACAGGCACAGACAGCCTGCTTACACAAAGTTGACCTGCAAGAACTAGGGAGACTCCACTCTGTCCACACAAACCCCCTTGAATCCCCACATATGCACTCACAAATGTATGTGCACAAATACTGTCTACCCCCTGCCCCAAATCCCAATTTGCCTGTCTTGTCCTATCAGGGGGCTAACAGGTGGGATAAGTGGGAGCTTGAGAGTGAGGACGGGAGGAGGTGGCGGAGGAGGAGGGGGAGAACAAGCTCTCCATCTCTCCATCAGCATTCCAGTAATTAAGATGGCAGCCCAGCTATATCAAAACTCTCCAACATAAACAATTCCGCAGATGCCAGGGGCATCGGGGGTGCACTGGACTCTACTGGGGTGGAGAGGGGGAGATAAGGAGGAGTGGAGGGGAGAAGTAGGAAGGGGGATCGTTGCTCTCTGCTCTGGCCAAAGGGGGAAACATGATCGAAGGCAGGGGAACGAGCAGACGAGAGAAGGACAGGGACAGAGGAGACAGAGCACAGGGGCAGAGGGAGAGGGGCTGAGAGGGGAGCAGGAGAGGGGAGGGCTGGTCAAATGGCTCATACCATAAAGGGGAGATGTGGAGGGCCTGTCTGGGGGTGGACTGCTGACAGACTGATGGACAGCACCTCTGGCCCTGAGCATCAAGGGGGCCACAAGGCCACAGTGACCCCCATCATTCTTTTGTTTATTGGTGTATGAATCATGGTGTCTCTTCTGGTAGTGTGGTGCTAAGGAGCAGGACACAGTGTCATACACACAAAGCATTTGCACCGCCTGAGATATTTGGTGTACTTCAAACTATATATCTTAAGTATGGTAGGTAAGTAGGTGATGACTTCTCACTACATCATGACAATGAGGCAGGGCAACCTGGCAGCCATACAAATATTGGTTCATATCCTCTTTAGAATGGCTGCTACAGATGCAGATAGGCTCCACCCCAGAGATTCAGTCATGAAAGGGAATTTAATTCTGCAGATTGGAACATTAAAAAATAAATGTAATAGACTGGAGACATTTTCTCCAAAACCTGGCCACATTCATGACAGTTTGTGGTTTGTGACAAACAAAAAAGCCTCGTCATGGTAATTTGGTGTAATCACGTTTTTCCTGTATGGTAATATCCCATAGTATAAGTGGAAACTGATGATGCCTAGAGAGGGCCAGAGAAAGAGACTGGACTCCAGCTTCTCATCAAAAGCAGAAAGGAAACATTTAGGCTAACATTAGACTAACATAAAACAGAACCTGGAATGGACTGTGAGGTGTGAAAGGAATCCAAGATGAAAGGGAGTCTAATGAAGAATTTTCCACTCTTCTTAACAGGTGTGGCCCCTGTTTTCATTTTTCAGCTTTATTATGAATCTAGAACAGGTCACCGATGTGTTGTTTCAATTATGGGCCAAAGCTAATCTTTTATTGGGCCTAAGCCTTTATGGATATGCAAGTAAAAGCAACACAAAAATGCTTAGATCAATTTTGTGGGCCAAAAAAGAAAAAAAAGAAAAATGTCAGATAATCAAGATTAAGACATAAAAATGCTTGGAAGGGACAAACTCCATCATATTACTGAATCCAAATTGAGTAGTGTGAGTTTGCCAGTGATGGGTTGGGCTGTGGTTGGTCTAGAGAGCAGTAAACCCTCTGTTCATCCTGGCAGAGAGTGGAGATCATAATCCATCTTGGATCATACTCAAATCCACAAACAGGACAGGGCCACGGCACCAGTGAAACAGAGAGAAAATGGAGTGCAATGTAAGAATGAGTGGAGGAGCAGTGCAGATGCATAAAGCCACCCGGGGGGACTCTTTAATGGTGTGCTAGGAGCCACGGAGGCGAGGAGGAGGAAGGAGAGGCAGCAGAGGAGGGTCCAGAGCAGGGCGTAATGAGGGAAGTGAGTGGACATGAATGGAAGAGAGATGGGGTGAGGAGGGGGAGAGATGGGGGGGAAGAGGGCCAACTCCAGCCTACTTTGGGCTGAGGTAATGGAGTGAGTCACTACCCATGGACGCACACATTAAGATACACACACATAAGCATAGAGCGTGTGAAAGTGACTGCAATGACCCTCCGGAGACCAAGGCACACCCTTGCACCTTCCACAGGCTGCTGCTGGAGAACTAGCTCGCTCCAATGACATCCAGATCTGGCCAGTCTGCCCTGTCACCCCTCTTTCCCCTCACTCTACATCCCTCCATTACTCCCTCATTTCCCTTAGCAGGACTTTATTTTGGTCCAACTCCGCCACCCTTTCCTTTAAGAAGAACCTTACAAGAACCTTTATATTCCTGTCATTACAGAGTCAGGGTAGGTGTGAAAACCTCAGAAAAAGGGAAAAATTACATAGTCTGTTTATTTGTTTGGTTTGTCGAACATTTCCCACTGAGAATTATGACTGCCGGCTGCTACAAACACGCACATGCAGATCCATATCCACTTACACGTGCGTGCACACACAAACACACACACACACACACACACACACACACACACAACCTTCGATGGCTTGTGGGATCAGTCTGGGAATGACGGGTGCAGCAGAGTCAGACTGGACACAGGAAGAGACCTGGCTGACCAATCAGCAGCAGGACATACCCCATCAGCCAGACAGACAGATTGTGCTCCAGAAAAGCCAGATTCTCTTGGACAGAGAACAAGCCCCAGGAGATGTGACTCTGTCTGATTAACGAGAAAATTCCAGGACATCAACCTCATTGTGCTCATATTGTAGTAGTGAGACTGATGAAGAAATAGCAGTTGTAAGGCAATGTCAGAAAAACATTGCGTGTGAGAAGAGATTGTGTTGGCGGACAATAAAGGCATATTTTACTCAATTTGATTTCATTCTAATAATGTCAAATTATGGCAGTGGACACTGGCAGCAGGCTAATCTACACAGAGCTGGTATTTGTTTAGGCACTGGATGTAATGTTGGGGAGCACGGATGGCTGGTGAGGAAGACTGGGGCTGCTGGGGGAGCAGAATAACAATGATGAGAAACAGTGAAGGGGGACTTTGGGAGTGAAGAAGAGGAGGGGGGAGAATTTTGTTTTACAATTTTGTTTTCTAGAACGCAATCTTGGCAGCTGGGGTATCTTTGAGACATGAGGGTTCCCCGCAGCGCACCAGCCAGCAAGCAAACTGTTGGCATGGTGCCCACCTCGGCCCGGCAAGCTCTTGTTAAGCCCCCAATGCTGACAAAGCATGGGGCACAGAGAGAGAGAGAGAGAGAGAGAGAGAGAGAGAGAGAGAGAGAGAGAGAGAGAGAGTCAGTGTGTGGTACAGTAGCACACAGTGAATCTACAGGGCAAAAACCTGTTGAATCAACATTCTCTAACCCTGTAATGAGGGCACACACACACAAACACACACACACACACACACACACACACACCGATACAACCACATTCAAACACACCTGTGCACACTTTAACACTTTCACTGAACCCTCACTTTGACCATCAGCCCTCCCTCCATCTCTTTTTTCTCTCTGCCCCTTCCAGGCCCAACTTCCCTCCTCCTCTGGGTTTTCACACATCCATGCTGAGGTGAGAGGGGCAGATGAAAAGCAGAGGTAATTAGGCTAGCCATGAGTGTGACTTTATGACTGCTAGAGGCTTTGAGCTTTCCCCCTCTCTCCTCCCTCTCTTCCTTTGTTCTTTCCCTCCGTTCTCCAGAGACCGCGAGTCCTCCGCAAACTCCGAGGGGAACGCATCTAGACGAGAGACATGTCTTAAGGCACATAGGCGCTAAAACCCACACACACACATACACACACCAATGGATTCTCTACGCAATGAGCTCCATAAACACATTTCCATCTCCACCCAGTATGATTGAATGAGACATGTAGGGATGGATTCCGGATATCCTCCCTAATTTGAACATGAGCTCATGGTGCAGCACGATGTCATCCTGTGTCCAAGCATCAGCCTCTAGAGCAATAACCCTGTCGGTCAAAACATCTGCAGAGAAAAATAAATCGAGACGGGGAAGGAGAGAAAACATGAGAGAGGACAGGCAAATGTGTGAGAGAGGACAGGCAAAAAAGATCAGAGGCATAATAAGAAAGAGAACTTCCAGACAAATACAAAGATTGCAATAAAGATAGCAAGCCCTTTGTTTGATGAAAGAATGGTTGGATCAAAACTTTGAGACAAGACAAAACACAATGGCCCAGTGATTCATCATTCCTCTCACTTACACTTGCACACACACACATACATACATGCAGGCACACACATGCACACAAATTGTGCACACAAACACTTATAAATCATCATTACTTAATATATGAGACAGTTGTCTTTATATAGATTGGTTGTGTAAGCCACCCAGCCTGATCCTGATAGCCAAACTGAAAAAAACGCAGTGGAATTTCCCACAACGTTTCACTTGGGCTGGCTTATAAACAAAAAGGCATTAGGCTAGATGTCCTTGTCTCTGTCTGTCTCTACACCTAGATGGGGATTGAGAGACACCGGGGAGTCTGGGAGTCAGGGGGTGCAAAGAGCAATAGACATGGAGTCATGCTGTCTACTGTCTCCAAACAGGCAATCAGACAGACAGATAATTCCCAAGGAGCAGAGAGACAATTACAGTAGGATGAACCCAAACCGTCTGCCCCAGTGTGGGAGGCTGGGAGCCCAGGGAGACAAACACTCACAGGGTTGAGGCACACCAACCAGCCAACCACACAACCAACCAAGCCTTCTTAAATGCCATCCTTTCCTCCTTCACCACTCCTCACTTCGGACTCTTTCTCTTCATTGTGCCTTTTCTCATAGAATGCTCATGGCTGAGGCCCTTACTTATCCCTACACTGCCTTAGGTTGTGGTTTCTATCACTCTGTTTCTCTCTCATACACTCACACACACACACACACATGACACGGTCTCTCAGGACAGGGGGTCAGGAGAGTTCCTGGTAGATGAGACGAGGATCAGCTAATTATCTTGCATCAACAAGGAAAGGCACTGTCCTTCCCATGGCCTTTTTCTCTGTCTCTCTCTCTCTCTCTCTTTCTCAAATGTTTCTCCTAGTCACCGGTATTAAAGCACACTGAAATGTTGAAATGTGATGTACTTTAATTGGTAATAGAAAGCTATCTAGGTCAGGAATAAAATTCTGTGAAAAGCATTTGTCAGCTCCTGTGAGGACAGCTTGAGCTCTGAAGTGGTCATGGTGACTTGCAAGTGGTAAACACTGTACGTGCTCACACACATACGCATGTATGCACACACACAATCATAAACACACATATACTAAACACTCACAAACACCTGCATTATGCACACACACACACACACACACACACACACACACACACACAGATGTCATGGCCTTTAGCTGTGGGCCAGGTCCCCCACATGTCAGTGACACTAGGGATCAAAAGTGTCAGCATTTTCTTGACATCTGCTCCCCAGCAGTGTGAGTATATACCCAGATACTTGCTCTATCATTCCCGCCTGTCTTTCACACAGTCACAAATACATGCACACACACACACACACACACACACACAGTTACTCACTAATTGGCCCACCTGTACACCAAACTGGAGAGTCCACCCAATAGGAGCTTGGTGCACGTAATTTATATGAGGGTTTTGTTGAAATTCACTAAAAGTGGATTTCCACTCTGAAGTTAAGGCTGGAACCCATTGATTCTACTGATTAAATAGTAACATACACACACACACACACATATTCTGGCAGCTGATCCATCTGCTCAACTTTGTCTCAGCCAATCCGGAGGCCCCAGAGAGGTGTCCAGCCAGTACAATTACTCCAGGTCTGATTGGCTAGACCAGGCTGACAGGCCAAAGCCCTCGGTGGCAGCTCTAAGCTGGCCCAGCTTAGGCTGAGCTCTGTGATAACACCTACCCACCCTCAGTCCCCAACACTCACTACCTATCAACTATGGCATGGATTAGGAGAGTCTGCCTGTGTGTGTGTGTGTGTGTGTGTGTGTGTGTGTTGGGAGTATGTGGGTGGGGAGGTGGGGGGTTGTATTTGTGTGTATGTTTTGGGAAAGGTTGAATGGTAGGAAGGAGTGGCTACATGGATATGGCCAGAGGAGAGCATATACTGAGGGGGAAGGAGGCTGTTATGTAAGGGTCTTAACCCTGGATGTGACCTGTCTGCGGGATTCAGGGCGTGGCAGTCGCAGGGTAAAGGGGGCGGTAATACTAGGAGAAACTCAAAAGAGTATTGGTCCTACTTGCTACTGGAAAGCTTTCACATTCATTGTAATTGCAGTCTAAAATGAATCTTAATCTGTTGTCAGGGAATGATAAAAAACACAGTTGTGAAAAGGAGCCGCTCAACGATGATGAATGTGGTCTGTGTTTATGGGGTCACACTCATGACAAGACAACTCCCACACATGACAAAGCACAGTAGGGTCTTTTAGGCTGTCAAAACAAAGGCAGGCCAACCAAAACACACGCACGCACGCACGCACGAACACACACACACACACACACACACACACACATATCTGCCTTCAAATGGGCATGTCCTTTTGGCTAAACCTCAGCAATCAGCATGAATGATTTTGAGTTTAAACAAAAAAAGCTAGAGAAAGAGTAATACTGTGGAGCCTCCGGCAAACATACATACACACACGCACACACACAGGGGAGCCTAGGACAGGCTTGTCATTATATGATAAGATCTACAGTATGACATAAAAGATGCAAAATAGTGGCCATATCATGAAAGAACTATCAATTAAACACACCAGATTACCGATCGAAGAGCAGAGTTGCTAGCCTGCTGACAGTCAGAGGCTCTGTGAGGAACAATATGTCATAAAATGAAAGAAAGAAAAAGGGGTCAAAAGACAGGGAAAGAGAGCTACCTACAAACACATGCAGAGATTTTTCCATATTCCAACGTGTGAGTACAGTACTAGTGGTATCAGCCAAAATCATATTCTCATGACTTCATGTGGTATCTGAGCCACTTGCTACTTGACATTCCACTCACGGCACTCAGACAGGACAGAGACTATCCTTAGAAGGCCCTGCTGCAAATGGAGTGCTACTGACATCATCATCGTCGACACCACCATACTGTAGTTTCTATTGTTATTCTATTGTTTTTCCATCTTGGCCTGTCTGGACATCTGGAACACCTGACCTGCATTCTCCAGACAGGCTCAGACATGAGGTAAGGAGGGAAAGATCCTAATGATGATGAAACAGACCAATAAAAGTAGGACCACTGAGGACATTATTACTTCTATTTATGTAACCTGCCCATAACACAGGCCATAATGCTAATATATGGTGGAAAATACTGCAAAAGTGAAAATGTGAGAAGGGTTGTGAACACCGAAAGAGCAAATATGACTGAGGGGATCCGGATTTCATATCTCAGTACCTTCTGTTCTTTCAAATGTTTCCTTTCTAGCTGACATTTATAGGTCTAACATGACAGTAATACTTTCCATGATAGTAATGCCTGAAAATAATCCATTCTCCATTACTGTTCCCTAACAAAGTTCATTCCCTATTACAGCATTTGCTTGCATATCATGCATGAAGTTTTCCATATTGGACAGCGAAGACCACTGGTATCCTGACATCCATCATAAAACAAAACTTGGCCAACATGAAGTCTAGGCAGCGCATTGTCATATAAAACTAATTACATGGTACACAAATTCCTGTAACACCAAAAACATTCAAAGCATCTCACCAACCCTGTGGGATTGTGCTGGAGGTTTTGGGGGGGGAAAAATGGTCTGTTTCGGAAATTTTGGAATTCAAATGACATTGCAATTACCAGTGGAAGAGGGAGGACAAGCAGGGGCAATTGGTGCATTGCTTGATTCAGTTGGGCGTAGTAAAAAGTCCTCTGGCAGGCAAGACGTAGCTCGAACAGGCCAAGTATCTACAGCAGAGCCTTGTTTATCCAGGACTCAGACATCCAAATTGACCGGTCTACCAAACAGCCATCACGAGCAAAAAATATGCAGATGCAAATAAATGTATTCCAGGGAGCACAACTGTAAGAATTTCCTTGTTGATACATGTAACTAACATCACTTTAACTGTAAAGGCTTTACAGAATTTCAATGCATGACAGCATATAGATGGTTTCATTCTCCAAATCTGCCTTAACTCTCAAGGGCTTCAGGTAACTGAGGTTATACTGTATTGCCGTCCCCAGAGCAGGATCAGAGCATGGCAAAGCAGACCATCTTCCACCAAAAACCAGTGGCTGAGAAAAGGGCCTCTATACCCTCCTTCCCCCGTCTACCCTCACTGATCCTTCTCCACAATCCTGTTGCTGCCAAACCCACAGAACGAAGGGAAAAGGGGGGAAAAACAGAGCTATGCCCATTTTCTAACAGTCACATACTTGCCTGCAAGCCAGCAACCGTGACCCTGGGGAATTGAGAGTAAAAACATTTTTTTACGAATATCGGACAAATAAACGTTCTTTGCAAGCAAAAAAACAAATAAAAAGTTATTTTGTTTTTCATTGGTGCATTTGGATTCAAATAGAGGTATAAGTTCAGTTATAGGTCAGTAAAAAGGTAGGTCAAGTTTCCCAATTAAATACTCTGCAGCAGCTACCATTGTGGTGTATATATTGGTCCTACTAGACTAGTAGGTATTTACTAGATAGATGGTACTGCACTCAATCTCCATATCTCTTTTTCTCATCCAGCCCCAACAACTCAGTGCCTCAAGCCCATCCAACCCTGGCCTCCTTGTCCAGGCCATCTAGCTCCAACGTGGCCCCGTTGTCCCAGTCCTTACCCTGGAAGGCATCACCGTGGCCAGAGATGAGGTACTTGAGCTCAAAGCTGTAGGACCGCACGTTCTGGAGGGTTTCCCGTTTTACTGCAAACTGGTAGCTCTCCTCCATCTTCCGGGTGCAGCAGGATGGACCCTGGTGCTTACACACCAACAGGTCCACATCTGGGGAAGCAAAAGAGAAATTGACTCAGATTTCTTAAGCTTCTTATTCAAACTACACCAGATTCAGTTCGATGGCAACACATATTTCAAAGAAAATGGTAGAAAGTACAGAGGGATTGCAGTGGCGAGGGATCTTTATTAGCATGATTGAGATGAAAAACATTCCATCAACGAAAAGAATATAAAATCTTTTTTTCCTGTGATATGGAGGTTACAAGAAGATATTATATTCAGTAGGATTAGGAATAATAGACCTATACTCAAGGGGATAGGGAGGGACAAATTACATATTGATGGCCGTTGCATATATATACTGCGAAGATTGTGTAGTGCACTTGTGAGTGCACATGAATAGTGTCCTGAGCATGCACATAGATAGACTGGCCATAAATCCATAGGGAGACAGAGAGAGGCACCGTGGGAGGGTGAGAAAGTAGACCAACAAGAATTCATCCATGTTTCCTGCTATAAATACTGCCGCTGCTAAAAGTATAAATATCTTTGGCTCATATGTTTGCACACATGTTGACAAAGTGTCGTAAAGACATACACTGTATGTGTATGCATGTGCCATATACACACAAACAAAAACACATGAATACACTTGCTTTTACAATGCAGACATGCAAATACTCTGTCATACACACACACGCTTGACCCTGTGAGTCATGGAGGGACTTTGAAATCACCTCTAGAACTGGACAGTCACTAGCCATAATAGTAGAGTTCATAACAACCACATCATGACAATGATCTAATTCCAACTAATATGATCCAAAGTGGAGCTCAATTAGGCGCAATTACATCAGCATGGTTCCCAAATAGAGTCCACCCTGTAACCCACTTCTCACTATCGCTACATATATAAACACTGTCATGACATCACTGAGACTGGCCACAATTAGCATGGGTTATTAAAACTGTCCTGTCTCTCTTTCACACACAAGCATTTCTTAGCACGCTTTCACATGCACACTCCTTTGAAAAAGGGGTCACACAATGCAGAAGTCTGATATGATAACTCATTTTAGAGGGGGAAGGGGTGGAAGGGGGTGACTGGAGGCAGGTGTTGTAACCAGAGCCTAAAGCATGGCCTTAGGACAGACCGCAAGACCAGTGCCTCCCTGTCCAAATCCATCCATGAAACACAATAGGGTTGCATTCTCAATCCCTCTTTCCCTTTCTGCCCCCTCTCTCCCATTTGCCTGGCATATCCTAGTGAGGCCTGGGTGTCTCTTAATTACCCAGTGAGGCTCCATTTGTTCCCATCCCAGAGCCAGACGAGTGAAGTCATGACTGGCTGTCCTGCCCATTGTAGCCCATTATCTCCATCTCTGTACTAGCCCACTCTGTCTGTTCCTTTATGTCTGTTCTACTATCTTACACTCAGCCACTCTTTCTCTCCCTTACATCCCTTGATTCAGTTCTGACAATGTATCATGGAAAAGTGTGCATGTTTTTAGCAGAGTTTTTATCAAAAACCAGTGCTGGAGTATTTAACAATTTAGATGCCTACATACCTTCCCATCCCACTCTGTGTATATTTTACACACCACAATATCACTTTTGCTAAGTGGTCTTTTCAATGTTTTTTGTTTTGTTTTTTTGGTTAGTGGTTATCATTGGGTTATGACTGGGAACCTCATTCTCTTTCAAGAGACAAACCATGGAAATTCACAGGTCTAAACATCCCACATCAACAATGACTCTAAAACCAATAGATTGGGAAAGCATGTCGACCACATGGTAACGTTATCCAAATCGTCAAATACTGTTTGGTTTTTGAATAAAGTGTGACATATGCTTTTCTGTGATACATGTTCCCACTTCACTATATTTGGTATAGCTGTCCTCTCTACTTCTGTCCCTGACCCTGTTCTCTAGATTGGCTGGCTCTTTCTCTCCTTTGTGTGTTATCTCTGATATGAAACTAATATCCAGGGACTCACAGTGGAATCCAGCCTGGCCTCTCCGTCCCTTGCGAGTAGCTGCATGGAGTAAGTGATACTCAGAAAGACTTTGGCTGTTAAAGCCACCGCAGCAGTCAGGACAGGTTGACTGTGTCACGAATATTCCAGAACATTGATTGGAATTATCTGTGCCACAGTGAACAAATTACTGAGCCTGTTGTTTTTATCTTTCAAAATGTTATACATATATTTAGACAGACTGAGTTTCAGTGGTTCCTGTCTGAAGGTAAAATAAAAGTCATAAACTAAATTAAGTATTGGGGACTCAAGAGTAGCAGTCTTCCAAGGACTTCAAGAGTCATGTAAGTCTAAAATGTAGGCCATGTCTATTAATACGTGCCTGCCTTGTTTTTGAGTTACACATTTGTTTTGTTTTTTTAAACCCACTCCAGTTAGGTTTCCAGTTTACAGGATACAGAATAACTATTTTTTTTATAACAAATTAATATTTGCCATCAAATTAAAACTTTAGGCTGGGAAAGCATTACATATTTGAAACAGTTGAGTTCATGTTCCATGTAAGGTAAAACTGATGTCACCTAGTCTAATCTATTTGCTCTAATGTGATCTAATATAGACTCAAGGAGGCTGAGAAGACCAGGATTAATTCTACAAGTCCTTCCTAATTAGTGCCCAGTGTGTATGCTAGCTGTTCTGCCTGGCTAAACATTCACACACTTGGCTCTCCAGACTGGATGTCAACTCTGGATCCTAATTCCCTTAATCGTCCTCAGGTGACAAATACCTCTGGAGTAATTTGCCGTATTAAAGCCATGGCTCTATTCAGGGGTCTTGTTGGTCACAATCCCTTCAGCCACACCTCAGTGCTCTTCACTGCACAAGTCAAAACTCTAACTTTGTAAAAATTTCCCTGCTAACTCACCTGCCACTCTCTAACAGTAGTATAGTGGCAACTGAGAGGTGGATATACTGCTGAGGACGTAGTTATGTTTTGGCCACCCTATCCAAACACACACACAAACACACATATACACATACATTGATTCATATGCAGCTCACATCTCCTAAATATGGAATGGAAATTTTGTTTTGATTTGAAATGTGTTGATGACTGGGAGGCTTGCGGTTTCCTGATGCCTCTGTTTTGATATTTTTCTGAGAACAGGAATAACTTTGTTAGAAAGTAGGCAATTAATGCCGTTGAGTTGGTTCTCTTAGATATTGCTCCACTTACCCTTCTCCTGCCTCAGGAAGCCAGTTTTCCTTTGAAGGTGTCCCATCCACTGAACCTACAGGATATTTACTCTATATTGATTTGCTGTGCTTGGGATGGACCATGTTGAATGAAAACATGTCTCAAAGGGTCTTTGCCGCATACCTGCATTTTTGGACGCCCTTGAATCGCAACTGGAATGTTTAGCTTTTCCAGATCCCAAGCGGGAACTACCCACACTAATTGGCATGGGGTCCAAAGCCATGCTAGAGGGCAGGGGTTGGAAAGAGGGGGCTTAAAGAGAGGAGGCACGAGGCTGGTAGACAGATAGATGAGGACATAGTGAAGGGGCACTAAAACAGGTAGAGGGTTCAGCCACAGACTGGCACAGTCATGGTCCAGACAGCAATCTGACCATAAGAGCAACTCTGTTACCCTCCAAGAATATCTGTTGACCGCTCCTCCTCAGAAACCAGCTCTAGAATGCCAGAGCGTCATCGTTCTCTGCTCTCATTGCTCTGCATTTTATTTAGATGGTTATATTATTTGAGAGATGATATACTTGGCAGTCTGCTAACCTCGTAAAATTGCATCTGTCTCTACTAGAATAGCAAGCCAGCAGAGTAAGGCAGCACACAATTAACTGAAACACAAGATAGACTTAGACTGAAATCCAATAAGCGATCTTGTGTAGAGACAGACTCAGACATAGTAAGCAGCTTCAGACTGGGACAACACTGGTAAGACCGGAGTGATCGGGTGGATTGGAGAAAAGAGCATCCAAGGGGCTAGGCAATCCAATAATCTGTAATGTGTTTTGTTACCTACTGAGGACTTTGTCAGAGATGCTATTACTATTCTTTTAGTGCTAATGTCCAAAAGTGAAATTATACCAAGCAATGGCACTCTGATGTTGAAAGCATACCCTGCATCTCCACTGTGGGACTCTTTCATGTGTTTTGTTCCGTTCATGTGTTAAGTTATACAAAACTCTACAACTATGCCACTATGTGAATTTCACCTCATTATAGTAATGAGGTAAAAGTAAGTGGTTGTGAGATGGCCTAGAAAAGAGAACAGGGATGCTCTCTAAAAAGCTTTATATTGTGTACACCAGGTGTACAGTATGCTCTCTCTGTGAGAAAGGCCAAGTTAAAAAGGGAACCAAAATAACTACAGCCAATCAAAGAACATGTTGAGCTTTGAGAGCTTGCCAAAGCTTTTGATGCTGTAACTGGTTAAGGATGTGGCGACATGTGATAACACGCTGTGTTCCCATTCCCTTGCTATTAACACATGACCCTGCTTGCCTTTGTATTAAAACATATAAGACACTTTCTCACTCACTCTAAAATAGCTGTTAATGACTCAGTAAATCAGAGAATGGGCAGTAGAGTACAGTATGGCACTAGTTGCATGGCATATCTGCTGCATGTTACATCACTCCATCAAGTGAGGGTGTTTTGTATGTTGTATGTATGCAATCAGATCTTGAACTGATTAGCCATTCTCTCAGTTTTATCTGAGCTGTAAATTTGGGTAATCATCTATCTGAAGGAACTGTCCAAAGAGCCAACAGTAGTGTGGGTGTATTTATGAACAGCATGGCTCGCCGTCTGCTTTCTAATTGATGTATCTCCAAAGGGCTACATCAGCACCCACTTGTAATCTCAATATGGACTGTTTGGCTGTGTACCACAGTACCGAAGTGGTCATAACTTTCAAAAATAATCACAGGATAAGCAACTTCATGTCACTGATTATCTAAGTTCCCCTGACGCTGAATCTGGCAGTGGGATAAACCCACTCTTTATTAATTGTGGCCAAAAGAGCAGACATTAAGTGTCTGGAGAGCAAGTATTCATCTGAAATAATTAAATTCAGGTTCATGTTGGTAAAATACTACACTCTCTTTTAAGGGGCCCTCATTTCTAGCAAGCAATTGCAATGAAGCCATTTACTGTACATTTGTTCAAAATGAGTTTTCATTGTTAATTTACACTGTAGAAAGGGGGAGTTCACTTGCTTTGTCAAATGGACTACATTTCAATAACATGTCCAGCAATGCAAAAAAAAGACCTAAAATAAATAAAATAACTTATTACATAATCATACAGTAATCATAGCACCAGTATAGGTTGTCTGACCAACATGGGGTTACTTTTGATAATCATGAGGCACCATCACTAGTTACTTGTACTTTCACTAAATAATTGTTTAGATACCAGTTGAATTATTAGAATTATAAAACATAGCATTATTACATAAAGTATGTGTGTCGTAAAAGTGTAATTCTTTCCATTTAGAATCCCCATATCCAATTGGCCAGCTCTTAAGTTCCCCCCCTGCCACACTCCTGGCACTTAGTGAGAAATCAGTTCACCACACATGAATGAAACACAGTACTGTATCCTAAAACAAACATCAGACTGTGAAAAGGGCTGAAGTTTTGCCACTTCAAATTTCAAGAGTTGCTTTGGTTGGCATTTGATCTGAGAACTGACGCAGAGTAGCATAATTGTGTACACACACACATACACACCAAATCTCCCACTCTAACCCCCCCATCCTTTGGTCAGCGCTTTGAAGACAGACTGTGCCTGACCCAAAACAACCTCTCCTGGATAACTCCAAATAAAAAACAAGAGAATATATTAGCCCAAATATACTGTTGAAGCTACAACAATGTTTGATTAGCTGTGAGGGGAGGAGACAGCAGAGATGTGGAGGAGAGTAAATGCGCCAAAATGCAGCTTACCACATCTTTTAAACAAATGCAGCAATTTGTATCAAGATCATCTAAGCACCATTTTCATGCTACTACATTACTAGGGAAGAAAATGTCTCTCAGAAAGCGAAAGACAGTGAAATGAGTTGAAAAGGGCTCTTTGGATGTAGTGTGAAGGTTAGAGGCGTACAGGTGGAAGTAGACTCTAACTCTATTCTATTTCTTCATTAGAAATATCATCACATGTCCTTCACACCATACTTGTGCTTCTTTTTGCTCAATGTTTTGCTCAATGTGTCAGGTAAAATGCTCAACAGCTGCAAGTGAGGACTCAGATACTGTTATATGGCCTAGCTCCTGCCTATTTGCTGCAGACTGTAAAAGCTTGTCACGCAGCTCACATTCGGACTGCTGACATCCTCACAAGACCGCGGACCTTCCGTTGTCTCGCAGAGCTTACCCTCAACTACCGCTTGCAATGGAATTGACATTGCTCAGTTGCTAGTGGCGACACCCCACCAAACAAACATATCAAGTGGTTTGGATGCACCTCTAGGTATGTTTCCCACTCAGCTATCTGTTGCTCTTCTCCCTGTTACGGCATGCAGACTCAGACATGGTGATACTTAAGCTGCTGCCAACCTGAATATGACAGTAACACAGCAATGATTTTGGCCTGTGTCCACATACAGTAGCTACTTATACGGTCCATATGCATCTGAATCTGTGCAACGAGTCTGTGTAAGAAAAAAAACTGTCATGTCAAAGAATGAAAATTTGAACATTTTAGACTGAGAGATTGTGCAAGAAAAAACATTGGGAAATTCATAAATTGTGCTACAGTCCCTGAAGAATCTAAGAACTAAAACATAAGATACCTAGCTGTCTAGTAATGAGATAATACCCACTGAATAGTCCAATTTGTTATGCTCAAAAGTAAATGAGATGAGTAGAAACAGCATTGCAAAAAGTGAATATGACATAATTAGCCCTAGTAATGAAAAGTGCTTCACTGTGCTTGCAGAATAACTTTCTAGCAAAAGTAGCATAGTTGAACTGAAGCCTAAACCAGCTCCAAAATGTGTTTTGCCTCCAAAACATATTTGGAACCAATGTTTATCCCAACAAAATAACTTTTCCTCAGAGTGCAGGAGTAAATCACAAAACCGTACCCTACCACAAACCCTACAGGGAAGCTGTTTTCAAACATCACTCTAACAATAAGACGAGAATAATTTGGGAACCATGTCAGTAGAAGTGCTTACAGTCTATATAGGCCTGCTGTAATTAGGCTGCATAACAATCAACCGGTGTAACCTATGGCCCCTGAGCCCAACTACACTTGATGTAGGCTTAAGGGCTTGCCACAGTATCAAAACACACATGGCTACCACAGTTGACTATAAAGGTGGTGGTTGACTTGATTGCAGATCAATCAGTCTTTCTTACTGTGAACACAATACTGTAGCCTCTCTGAATCCACAGAGACTGAACCATACTGAGACTTCCCTCTCGCGCTGGCTTGTTGTAGCCCAGAAACCCTGTTTCAGCAGCCTTGTGACAGCGCTGGGCGGCTTCTCTGTCAAAAGAAATTAGCAAAATAATTATTTCATCTCTCCAAACAGTCTGCTTGTATGGTAAGCAGCTGGTTGGCATGTGGAACCGCAAATCTCGGAAGAATCAAAAAAGTCTGTTGATTTAAGCCAGCCAGATCAGATGAGGCCTAAATATCTGATATCTTAAACACATGATATTTCATAAGTAATGTACAAGTTTGCAAGAGGGAAACTATTAGGATCGGCAGATTCTACAATGGTGGACAGTCTGGTGGAAGTGATGACTGGAATAGACTGCAAGTTTTAAGTAAACATAATGAGAGACAAATTTCTATTGGATTCAAATTGTTTCAGATTAGGCACCTTCTCATGTTACTTGTATGCCTTTATTAGATTGCACAATCATAACCAATAATATAACTACAACACAGAAAAATACTACACACACACACAATTAGATACTGCATGCCCACAACTTCTTAGAAGTCTCTTCCACTAACATGAGGACAGATAATGTGATTGACAGAAATTAATATCTGTTCATTCTCCATCTCTCAGCCATTTCAAATTCTTGCGGCTGTCACTTGAGTATTGCTTTACTCTGGTTTTTAGGAGGCAACTCATCTCGGTGCGTGTGTACTGAACCACGTGCGCTTTTGACAGGAGCGCAGCCTACTGTTCGGAGAAATTACCATTCATTAATCGCCGTTTTTCTTAACTGCATTTGAAATAAGCTAGAAATATAGCAGGTCATAAAGTTGCTATTTAAGACATAATGTATCCATTATTTTTTTGTTTTTAATCAAATGCGACGATTGTAGTTCAAAGTCAATGGCTTCTGTCTGACAATCTATTGTAATGTATTGTGTACGGACAGCATCGCAAAATCTGTGCTATTTACAGTGCGCCTTCCCCAAAGTGCTCCCCGCCATGTGCCAAACCCACTCACTCACCTGTGCCAGGTGTCTCCGGTACGCGTTGCAGCGGCCCGATCTGCCGCAGCTGGAAAGCGGTCCTCACTTCATGACAGCTATACGCGTCCACGTCGATCACATTCACCACAAATATGACCGCTGACAAAATCCACAAGGATCCGCAAGAGTTTACGCGTGGACATATTCCTCGGGACATTGCCGCATCTCACTCCAGGTATCCTTGTGGATAGCCTACTGTAGCCTGACTGGAAACTGTGTGATAGGTTTGAAAATAGACGACCCTGACGTGCAATGAAGCGATGATAAGTTTAAACATCTGACAAACGTTTCCGTCGGATTTTCACATTATTGGATGGGATGAGTGTGAGCGCCTCACTGCAGAGGCTGGGGTCTTCTCGTGAAGAGAGAGAGTGAGTGGTGTGGGCTCAAGCCTGTCTGTCCCACACTCAACACTTTGCAGTGGTCGGCTGCCTGCACGCCTGTTTCCAAAGCCTTGCGCACACTCTCCCCTCCCTTTCTGTTTACTTCAGCTAAGTGCCCCAACTAAAATCACTGTAATATTCCTATGAAGACTTACAGTGTTTCTGTGGTAACTAGTGAGTTTACGGTGTCCTTATCGTGCTTTACAGTATCCTCTATTATATCATTATTATTATTATTATTATTATTATAACATTTTCTGTGGTATCATTATTTTTTTTACCTATATTCTTAAAAAGGATTTTGTCCGTAATTTTAACACAGCTGTGTCTTCTTTGGGAAAATGTACCTTTGTGTCCTACTTTTCAACACAAGATAGCCTATGTTAATAACAGCATGCTGTGTTACAATGTATAGTGTCATTAACATACTGTATGTTGTGTTGAAAAGTTACACAAATGTTTTCCAAAAGAAGAAACACAAATGTGTTAAAATGAAGCATCCTTTTTTTAGAGTTGTTTTACAGAGTTTTGCCGTGATATTTTTATAGTAGGCTATCCCTGTAAAAAATATTTTAGATAATTATAGGATTACTACAGCTCTTTGTCGTAAGAGTGGTGGTGCATGTAATAGCCTACACACTGATATTAAACAGAGAATGATCTCACAAACAATGACTGCCTTCACAAAATCCACTTCCGTCTGATCTACAAATTAGTGCTGTCTGCTTGGTAAATCGCCGGCAAATCGTAATTTGTTGATTAGATTTATCAAACAAAAACATTTCTTTCTGAATTCTGAATAGCAAATGCTTTGTATCAGAGCCAGAAGACCCATTTCAATTAGAATAACTCATGTTGATACCCTTTGTCACAACTGAATGGAAATTATTTCAAAGAATCAAGAGGCGTCTCCACAATGTTATGGTGCCTTCTTGTTATTAATGAGTTTATGGGTTGGATATTTTGATATTTTAAAGATAGACGATAGACATAGACATTTGTTTGGGCAAATATTCATTAGTTTTCAATGTCTAATGATATTGTACAGGCGTGCATAGGTTTGAAGTGAGAAGGACAATCTTGTCTTCATTGTGTTGGACATCCACAATTGGGCGGCTATTGGTTGTTTGGTGCACACTGCTGCCATCTTCTGGCGAAAATGATTAGTACTACTAATAACAACAATTTCCCAGACTGATGTAGCCCATTTCCTTCATGGCACAATATTTTCAGTGCTCCTTATAGGTAGGCCTACAGTTTCAAGTTTTACAGACTGTCTCGTAAACATTACAGAGATAGTAATTTAAAGGTGCTTTTGGATCTTGCTTAGTAGTTAATTAGGCCCTTTCTAAATGTGTATTACAGTTGCATAAATCAAAGTTTGTGGGAGTGAAAAAGGGATTAGTAAAACAGAGCAGAAAAAAACATTTTGATAATTCCCCTCCATTCATTTCCCAATGTTTCCACTTCAAAATATGTCTTTCAGTTCTCGCATGTCGATTTTTAAATGTCATATTCTAATTTGTTCCACATTCAATAACGTTTGTGCGGCCCTAGCCTTTTTGGCTCATGGCCCCTTAAAACGAAGCGATGCCTACTCGCGACCCCCTGTTCACAGGCAGCAGAGTGGTTCACAAAAAAATCCCCCTATCAGGTCGTTTCATTTCATTATCAGAGGAGGCTGAATACTATCCGCTATAGGCTATTTCACAAGTAGACTAGAAAGGAAAACAATATAGAGAAAAATCAGAAAAAGTAACATGACAATAAATGTGTATAGGTTATAGCCTACTAGAAATATGTTTTTTCCCTTGGTGATTTCAGGGAGGAGGGACTAGGCTAACCTAATTTCAGCCCTTCATGGCACATGATTGCCAACACCGGCACTAGACAGACTTGAGATTTTCAATACATATGGAAGTATTAATGTAAAAAACAGAACACTCTGCCCCGTGTGAAGATCGAACTCACGACCTTCAGATTATGAGACTGACGCGCTACCTACTGTCACTGGTAACGAGACAGATGGGCTCGGTCAGGTAGAATTGACACACCAAACCGGAAGCAAATGCGTTCAAAATGTTACATTATCTGTGATTTACACTCTGAACAAGAGGTACTTACTTACTTGCTTACTCTACCTGCGTGAATCTTCGACAGTAATGGGCAACAATCCCCTCCCTCACCTCTAAATCAAACTGCTGGCTACCAAGTAAAGTTATGACAAAATACAGAAAGAAGAAAATTGGAATGAGCTATAGAAAACTGAAACAAATACAACATTTTGAATAGGGGGAGCTCCAAGATTAGTGTAGTAAGGCCCTTTGTAGTAGATCAAATCGTGAGTGTTTTGCACTCGTTTTCTTATGTGTAGTTTGTCAAAGGTGTCCCCTTGCCAAATGTATTGATTAGGTAGTGTTCCTCTTATTCATTTAAGTAGCAATGCTGCCCTCTTTTGGCTGGACATGGTACTGGAGCAGTGGTCAGTGGCCAACCCGTCTCCTTTGCCAGTTTGGACGTTCCCCATATACTTTTCCAAAAAAAGGACTGTGGTATGAGTGGCTGTTTATTTAATGATGGCGTAGCCTATTTGATTAGGAAGCGTAGACTAAGTTAGCCGATTAACACCGGCATAAATGTCCTTAGTCTGCATAGCATAAACTTTGACATGGAACTATGATTGAATTACCAAATATAGGTAATTAGGCCCACTAATTACAAGGGACCTGCTTTTTCACCGCTAGCAAGGAATGTCCATTCTGCAGCCTCGGCTAAATGTCAAATATTATAGCTAAACTATCGATTTTGGCAACAAAATAGTAATGCAACAACTACGGAGTTAACTCTATAGGAAGGGTAGGCTACTTACATTATTCTCATGAATGCACAGACAGAAGAACAAAAGATGTTTAAGAAAAAACTGTCCCTGACTGTCGGCTGCTCCCGTGGGCACACTGTCAAATCGCCCGGCACGTGGAGGCAATTTTGACTTTTGCTTATTGAAACAGAAACTTGATTCAATCATGCGACCAATTAAAAAAGAGAGGAGTCGGGCCAATTTGAAACGTAGGACCGTGACGGCAGAGCTGGCATTTGTCAGAGACAGAGGTAAGATAGCTAACACAATTGTTTTTTATTTGCTGGTATTTCACTCACAATTTATTAACTTTCCTCTTAAATAGAAAGAGACAAGTGCACTCTGGAAGTTGAGAAGTGGCATAATTCAAATGAAATCATGAAATAGAATTGCAATTTCAATTCTCATATATGACACCACAATATACGACAAAATTAAATAATCCAAATTTCATTTTCATTTACATGTACAAAAAAGCATTATAACTGCCAAAATGAAAATGAAAATGAATCACCTTTTTTGTTCACAATGCAGGTGTGCAGGAAGTCATGAATACACGCAAGGTGAGGAGAAGATAATCTAAAAATGATCTGTTACCTGACCAATTGGGTAACTCAGACTATCTATGGAGGTGTAGTATTGGTGAGTTGATCACTGCTAAATACCAACAGCTCTGAATTGTTTTCTTACTCAAGCACCTCAGTGGAGACACTGCTGACTTAGAGGCTGGGGTCTGTAAGTTGCTTGTGGGTAACAACAATCTAAAGGTGACACTAATGGCTTGGGGCCAGTCTCACAAACCAGTTTAGTGAGCTTAATTTGGGGTCAACCCTGGCTTTCCTGTCTCATGAAGGTGGCTCACTTTTAACCAGGGCAGATCACCATGGTAACCTATGGTGCACAGCTAACCTGCTCTGGAGCAGGTTAAATATAAACCTATAAAATAAACCTATAAAAGGCCCATCTCCAATCCAAGCACCAATCAGCTCTCTGGACAAATGGAGTGACCATTCCTACAGGATCCAATATGGACAACAACACTGCTTTCAAATGAAAGTAACAGGTAATAAGAACTGTACAGGGAGAAACTGTAGAATAAACAGATAGGCCAAGACACACAACATGTTTAGAGACCAGCAGAACCACTTTGCTGCTTTTCATGATCATTTATTAGATCAGGGATATAATAAATGTTTGTAGCATTTCCGCTTCACCCACTCTGGTTATAAAAAAGGACATCTAACAAATAGCAGGTCGCTTACATTAGTTAGCCATAGTTATCAAGTGTGAATGAATGATGATGTGATGTGTTGTATATTAAGTATTGAAATTCTTTCATATGATTCTCAAGAGAGATTAATGCAGTAGACGTCTGCACTCATATTCCCATTGGGATCATGAGGTAGATTCAATGAATATAAAATCTTTTCATAAGTGACAAGTTTTGTATAAGTGAGAAGAATGAACAGTGTGTTTTAATGATGGGGCAGAGATAAGCCTAATGACAATTATTCAGCCTGCTGATTTTATTTTTGGATTATTTTCTATTATTTTTATATTCAAGTTGTGTGCTTATACTCTACTGCCTTTTCCCCACTGAATCATGTTACTTTTCTTTCATCTTATCTTATAAAATATGCTGCTCTTAATCTGTCCATGTTGCATGTGATTGGTTATTTGTTACAAATCCCGCCTCTTTCATGTGAGCATGCTCATAGCTGGATTGGTAAATCCTGGGTTGACAGAGCCAGTTAACGACCTCCTTCTTGAGACCGGTTAGATAGAATTGCTGTTGTTTGGTTTTGTGGAGCCAGCTATCACAGAGATACTCTGATTATGTTGAACTGAGAATAAATTCATCATGAGGGACCAACAGAGGATCATCAGGGTATAGAGGCCATCAAGAAGGAAGGTGGACAGGCTATGATGCTGCAGTAATCTACGCTCTGAACTTAGCATAACCAAAAGAGCTCAGATATTATCATGAATTTATTCAGAAGGTCCTTATGCAAATGGGATGTGAGAGTTCTTGGACTGAAGAACAAAATCAGTGTTGGTCTTTAAGTTTAGCCATATCACATTTAGCGGACTAAACCACTCAATAAGGCTCAATATAAACGTCACCTGACATTTGTATATAATTTAGACATTTGCAACCCTCCTGACGCGTCTTGAACAAAGCACAGCATCTTTGTTTGGTATAAAAAATTATATGTGACACACTGAACCTACAAGTTGGCCAGAGAATCACTGATGAACTTGTATCTGCATTGTGCATCTCTAATCCTGTGTACAAGGACATTGGGAAGGCTGGCATCATGTCACTGCTTTAAAGGGTAAAAACTACTAATAAGAACATTTCAAAGTAGTGGAGCCAACAGAATTTATCTTGGATGCTGAAGAAAGAAGGACGCTGCAGAAAGTTCCACTGCTAAAGTTTTGCAGCAGCAGTGTCCAAGTCAAACACATTCTTGACTAGGCTTTAGATACTCAGCTCATATCAGAGACGGGAGAAGAACAGCTAATACACAATGCTTTCAGATTGGTGTGTATTTCAAGGACAACAGATTTGTGTTGAACCCAGACTGAGAACCAAAGTCTTAGTGGAACATTTAAGTTGAACTTTAAATTTTGCAATCAAGTTGCACATTAAGTTTTCACTTTCATTCTTGGTGAAGTGTAGTGTTGTAGTCGAGACCACCTAAACCGAGACCGAGTCAAGACCAAGACCAGAGCGTATCAAGTCCGAGTCAAGACCAAGACTTTGAGGGGGCGAGACCGAGTCAAGACCAAGACCGAAGGGGGGGCGAGACCGAGTCAAGACCGAGACCAGACCAATGCGAGTCCATTTTCAAGACCATGTAATCAGTGTGATGGCTCAACATTTACACCATTTCTCTGCTAAAATTCAAAAAGAAAGAAAGCATTATTTAGGAATTTAAGTAAAATACAAATGGATGTACAGTATGTACTCAGTGACAGAAGGCAATCCTTTGAAACATTGCAATTCGATTTCACTGACCTTTGGAAAGGCTCAAGACAGTGGGCAGAATGAAACAGAAGTGTTAAAACACCCTGAGCAGATAGCTTCACTAAAACATTCAAAATTATTATCAGGTTATAGCTGACCCTTGCTTTTATGTCACAATGCATAATTATTTTGATTCCTGAAATGAGAAGAAACATAAACTTACTGTCATGTATAGGCTACAAGTTGTTTTAATGTTATAGTGTTTTGACATTGACCAATGTGACAACTTGCCCCGCTCTCCCCTACTCAATCTGCCAGAGCCCCGTTGTGCAGACGAAAGACAGTAATCAGTAAACAGTAATCTGATAACACGTCTTCTGCTGCACTACAGACTTTAACGGTAACGTTATTACCTTGTGGAATTTAAGCCTAACATTAGTGAAATTATAATTTAACCGATAACTGTGTCGCAATGCTTTAATGCACCACATTGAATTGAACGCGCCATGTGCCTGTATGGAATCGGTGCTTGTTCTTAGAACTTTTTTGCAAAACTCTCTGCAAATGGTATTATCTCATTCTCTCCTCCTCAGCCACACATGGTGCTCTCTCCTCCTGTATCCTGCATTCTCTTTCTTGGCGCAGCTCACAGGGGGGTGAGTGAGGGTGGCAGCGTTTAATGGTTAATAAACTTTCAAACTTAAAATAAGTCAAGTTATTGGTTGCAATTTGAAGGGGAAAGTTTTACATCCAATCACAGTAAAAAATAAATAAATCAGACAATGCACCGGCAGGTAATGATGTTACTGCACTTGTGGTCTCGACTGGTCTTGAAATAAAATTCCGAGTCCTCTTTGTCCGAGACCGAGTCAAGACTGAGTAAAAATGCAGTCGAGTCCGAGACGAGACCGAGACCATCACAATGTGGTCTTAAGACCGGTCTCGAGACCAAGACCGATCTCGAGTACTACAACACTAGTGAAGTGAGAAACTCTAATGGCAGTATCAGTTTGGCTGGCAGTATCTTCTAGGAGTGTAAGAAAATATTGATAAGGTTGTACTGATTCTGTTTTACAACACAACCTTTGACTTTTTATTTCTTTGAATTCTATAGTTAAATCCATGCACTATACTGTAGAGATTATAGAGTAGCAATTAGGAGAGTAACATTGACTTGTTTCAGTCTTGTCTATCAATACAACAATACTGTCAAATCTTGTAATTGATAAACAGAATAAAAGTATTACAAACTAGAAAAATGGGAAAATAATTCTGCACACTGCAAATAAAAGACTAGGACAAAAAAGCTTTTTTAGTTCAGAAAAACTAATTTATTGCTTAAACACCATAATGCCCAATACAGCCATGTCTCAGTAGCCATAGGGGGCGATCACACCGAGAAGCGTCGCTAGAAACGCGTCGCCACCAAAACGCGTCGCCACCAAAACGCGTCGCCACCAAAACGCGTCGCCACCAAAACCATTGTTTTCCTATGGTACGGCGCGCCTGGCACGCGCTCTTCTGTTGCGCCGCGCGTCGCGTTTTTCTGGCGGTTTTTAGGCGCGCATAAAAGTTAAAATAATCTCAACTTTTCAGCGCAAGGCGCGGAGTCGCACCGCTCATCAATGTCACATTTGGGCCAGGCAACCAATCAAATTAAGCAGAAGGCGGGCTTTCCTTCCTGTTTTGATGTGGTTCGATGTGGTAGGAACGGTGGGACAGAGGAAAACACAGATGAAATGCTGATATTAGCGGTCTTTAACCCGGTCGCACACGCAGCCGTGCTTCACAGACGCACCAAGCTGTTTTGCCCGACACAGTCTGTCGAGGCGTTTTTGACGCGGCTGCGCCTGTGGCGACGCTTTTCGGTGTGATCGCCCCCATAGAACTCTATTAAAAAAACGATTAAAAACACGTCACAGAGCCATGCAGTTGCTCTGGCAGCATATTTCATCATCGCGATGCACCGGGCCAGCAGACTTTTTCCTCAAACAGCTTAATAAGCCGGCTGTAAACACGTTTGCGATCTCAGGAAAGTAGTTCCGTAGCACCGAAAATAGTCCCCGGCGTAATGAAGAATTTGTTCCCATTAGAATTTGATTTGGTAATAACTACAATAGCCTGACTTTTTGTGGTAACAGTTAGTGATTTTTAAAAAAGAAACTATGTCTTTGTGAGCTGTATTGTTTTTAGCTTACAATTGGAGCCAATGACTTCCGTGTTGAAGGCTAAAAAGGGAACGTGGGAAGTTGGAAAGTAATGATAGTAGAACAAACGCATTGTTGATTTTGTTATTGTCATAGGATTTGTTGACGGTAAGAAATGCATTAAAAAACACCAGTGTTATCCTTTAAGTGCCTAATTTAAAGGTGCAAGTGAAAAAAGAACTATGTACAAAAGAACTAAAGTACAGTGGCCATTTTAGGACATCCTCAGCTGCCTTTGTCATTCGTAGATCTAATTGTCAAATTTAGATGGACTTGTTTGGGGTTTAGCTGTGTTTTCTCAGACTTAGATGGAGTTGTATCAGGTTTACATGTACTACTCCCGGCATTATAATCAAGCGCTTCCAATCCTTCCTTGGATTGGAAGCGCTTGGTTGTAATGCCGGGATCGCCCTCCATTGCAGAGGAGCGCCATCTAAGTTTGACAAAGTACATCTAAACCTGATACAACTCCATCTAAGTCTGACAAAAGACAGCTAAACCTGACACAATTCCATCTAAATCTCACTAAGTAGATCTACGAATGACAAAGGCGGCTGAGGATGTCCTAAAATGGCCACCGTACTAAGGAGCAAACAGCTGGTGGTGGTGCAAACAGCTCCTGATGACTCCTGTTCCTGCTACAGAGGTGCAGGGTCCCCCTCACCTGCACCACTAGAGGAAAAGAGGACAAAGAAGACGGGGCATTCACTCAATACTCTCTTATTTACAAGTTTGCTTGGAGGCTCAAACAGGCCAGTTCATTGATTCCTCTTGTAAGCAGTGAGGGCAAAGCCTTACCTGAGGACATAGAACAGGAGGTAAGCGGTGTCCTGTCTGCGCTTCAGGACCGCGGCCTCGTCTGTCCTCGTCACACGGGAGTCATCCAGGGTCACCCATTCCCCGCCGTGTCCCTCGACGACATCACTGATGTAGTGACCTGTGTGGGACACACGAAACACAATGCAGATTAAACTTTATTTGGTGTGTTTGTTTATATGTGTGTGTGTGTGTGTATGTCCCAGATCCATATTTATGTCTGATGTATGTCACATTAATTACCGCAGTTGATGCTCCTCCCGAGGTGAGAGACGACTGCAGAGAGGCGGTAGCTGCTCTGGACACTGTGATCCTGCTGTAAAGAAACATGGTGAGTGATGAAGGTTGAAGGTTCATTTCCTTTTTAATAAGGCTCTTAAACTATTCTATTCATGAGTAACTATTCAGTACATTTTCTCTCAACAGTTCATTGAAAAATGACTGTTTTCTCTCTCTTATACATGTATTTTCTTTCTCCATCTCTGCTGTCTCTCCCTATTTCTCTCTCACCACAGGAGCTCCCTGCTGGGATCTGTCTCTGTCTCCTGAGCTCTCCAGCTGATCAACTGATGCTGAGAAACACACCACAGAATCCTGTTTTACTTGGAAACTTACAAACTAAAGTTGGGTGTTTCTAGTTAGATTAAATTGCACAATTTCTCTTACCTGTGCTTGGGAAGGGTTTTGCCTGGGGAGACACCTTCCTGCCTCCTGGGGAGCTTTGAATGAAAGAGCATCCATTTTGATCAATGTGATATTCAAGACAAATATACTGTATATAGGAACATGTTTTCAGACATGACATAAGTGTACAGTAATAGGCAGGTGCTCATTCATGCTAGTAGACTATAGTTTCTTAAATCTATAAGTCCTGTATAAGGGCTCATTCAAAAGAGATGCAATCAGAGAAGTGAGAATAATCAAAATAACTCCATTACATTGTTTAGAGTTGTTTTGGATGGTATAACATGCATTTAATGTACATTAAATCATTTCATGGTGGTATTTCTGGTAGGTGAAATTACTCAGTAAATATATGTATATAGTATGTTTGAGGTCATTATGCAGTTGTTCCAATATGGAGTGTAGTGAGTGTAAGTTTACCTCAGTACATCCTGCTGCTCTTCCAACAGGGAGGCCAGAGACAGGACTGGAGGGATGCAGACAGCATCATTCACTCTCCTCAGCTGTTTCCCATCGTAGCAGAAGCGCTTCATGTGAAGCACTAGCACTCTATTAAAAGAGAGAGAGTACCATTAACACATACTATAGAAAGACAGTGTAGTTTACAACATCATGGGCAGGTTCACGTATGGGACTTACCTGGGTAGAGTGAGGAAAGCTCTGGACACTGTCGCCTGGTGGCCGAGGCACTGCCGGCAGGTACACTCCAGTTCTGATGCCTTAGGAACGAGACACAGAGTCACTACATTAGGTGTGTGTGTGTGTGTGTGTGTGTGTGTGTGTGTGTGTGTGTGTGTGTGCGTTTGTGTGTGTGTGTATGGAGAACTGAACTGATCCGCTGTATACTGACTTTGAAGTAGAGTGCAAGGCTGTCGGCCAGGCAGGAGGAGAGGTCCAGAGAGAGGTTGTTGAGCCCCTCCTCCTGGAAGACTTTGTTACCACAGCTTTAAAAACAAACATGGAGGAGAAAAATACTTTAACTCAGATCACCAGACAGTTCTGTGAACCTCAGTGATAAGTGATGTACTTTGTTGTTTCATGTTTGATTCTGTGATTGTTCAGATAAAACATCATGAATATAGTAGATGCAGTTTGCTGTTGAGTTACCTGGAGCAGGTGCGGACAGACTGCAGCTTGAACTCAAAGTTCAGAGTGGGACAAACGTAGTCCGGTGTTGTGGACGTCCCCTGCTGCGTCTCGCCCTGCATTTTCATGCCCATGAGGAAGAGCATCAGGAACTCATGGGCATCCTGTAAGAGATCAGCAAGCCATTAAAATATGTTTATCACACAAATACTGCAGTACAAAAGAAATCATGAATGCTAGACTCATTTTTGTACCTGCTGAAAGTCACCCTCGTACTCCTCATTGAACATGGCCAAGCTGCTCTTCACCGACCTCAGGAGGGTGCTCTTGCTGTGGTAGGAGCTGTGACCCTGCCTCGCCTTGTACAGCTCTCCAAAGTACCTGGAGAACAGGAGATTGAGAGCATAAGTATTTATGATTTACTTTTAATATCAAGGTAACAATCAGTAAAGCAATGAATCAGTGAAGATCTCTTGCTCTACTGTACCTCTGCAGCTTCAGGCTGGTTTTCTTGGGGCTCCACAGCGCCTCCTGCCCCATGATGTCAGCACAGAAGGTTGGGATGCTGTACAGGGCCTGGAGAGTGGCGTTCATGAAGCAGGTGTTCCCAATGTTTGGAAACCTGGTAGAAAAGCACATCAATAAAAATAGAATAACTTTCTAATGTGTTCTGTTGCCCAAGGTGCTTTTAATGAACCTTGAAACCATGAAAATTCATGGCTTGTAATGGCAGTGATATGACTGACTTATCTGAACCTCAGATATCCAAACTGTCCAGTCAACCAAATGGGCATAATGAACTAAATAGGCAGTGATGAGAAAATGAACTCTGCCAAGTCTTAGAGATTACCTCAGTCTAAAACATTTTGCAATTAGAATAATTACAGTTTTCCTGCTTGGATTTCGCTTGCCTTGAACTAATTAAACAGGAATTGAATGAAGAGTCGAGGTAGATCAATTTATTTTTTGTTTCATACCCCAGCTTCTGCCTCTGGCCTCTCTGGGTCCTGCTGGACTTGAAGGAGGAAGCCTGCACTGGCCTGAAAGATGGAGAGAAAGAGAGAGAGAAGGAGAGAAGAGAGAAGAGAAAGAGAAGGGGAGAAAGAGAGGGGCTGGGTAAGAGAGAGGCAGACTAGCTGGGATGTGATCTGAGCAACACAAAAAAGAATGGAGCCAAAGGCAGGAAAACATGAATATTCACTGGAAATGTATCTCTAAACAACATATCTGATCTCTAAACTGTCCTAGATTTCCACTGCTGTATGAGAAACCTGTTTCATGGAGAAAAACAGTAATACCTCTCCAGAGATCCAGAGCAAGGCAGCTCCAAGGACACTTATGAGGAGAAAAACATGAACTAATGAGAGAGCAGTTTTGGAGTGGCACATGGACAATACATCTACATATATATCATACATACATACATACATACATACATACATACATATCATAACATATCTGTTATTAAATGTACCTGCTGTGGCAGCGATGCCAGGAGACTCAGTCAGTGCTTCCTGGCCAAGCACCTCAGGAAGTGCTGGAATCCTGCAAAACAGTTTACCTTCATTTAGGACAAAACAGCTGGCACACAGGCACACTGACCATGATACCGAGGCACACATGATGCTTACAGTTTCATCTCAAAATGTTAATATCACCCCCACAACATTTCTCAGCATTGCAGGAATCACTTTCATTCACTTAAAACAAGCCACTTAAAGGGAAACCTTGACTTTTTGACTTGAAGGGTTATTTTTCTTCTTCAGCCAATGGACACAAAACAGGGAATCAACTAAATGCTTCAGTCAACTAAACAATGGCATGCTAGTATTGGCAGCATCATTCATGGAAAGTCATGGATACTGATGTGTCGACAGCTACCTCATTGGCTACCCATGGCAACCAATTCCATAATGAATGAATGAAAGCAATGCTAACAAGGAGTATTTAGTGGGAATTCAAAACATCACAGTGTCCCTTTAAGTTGGTTTGACCAAACAAATTGAATAATGGAAGGGAATGGAGCTCTCAGTGATGGTTGGATTCCTGCTGGACAGCCACAGTAAAAATATATCATTAGCCTTAATTAGCCTGCGTCATATTCTACCTGTCGATGGAGCTGTTCTCCACACTCAGAGTGGTGGAGGGGGGAGAGGAGGAGGGAGAAACAGAGGTGGAGGGGGGAGAGGAGGAGGGAGAAACAGTGGGGGAGGGGGGAGAGGAAAACGGAGAAACAGTGGGGGAGGGGGGAGAGGAAGAGGAGGGAGAAACAGGGGTGGAGGAGGGAGAGGAGGAGGGAGAAACAGTGGGGGAGGGGGAAGAGTAGGAGGAGGGAGAAACAGGGATGGAGGTGGGAGAGGAAGAGGAGGGAGAAACAGGAGTGGAGGTGGGTGAGGAGGAGGAGGGAGAGACAGGGGTGGAGGGGGAAGAGGGGGAAGAGGAGGAGGGAGAAGCAGCGGTGGAGGAGGAAACAGTGGTGGAGGGGGAAGAGGAGGAGGGAGAAAAAGTAGAGGAGGGGGAAGAGGAAGGAGAGGAGAGGGGAGAAAGGCGGCGTCTCTTTCTAGGGGGAGAGGAGGAGGGAGAAAAAGTGGAGGAGGGGGAAGAGGAAGGAGAGGAGAGGGGAGAAAGGCGGCGTCTCTTCCTCGGGGAAGAGGAGGAGGGAGAAAAAGTGGAGGAGGGGGAAGAGGAAGGAGAGGAGAGGGGAGAAAGGCGGCGTCTCTTCCTAGGGGGAGAGGAGGAGGGAGAAAAAGTGGAGCAGGGGGAAGAGGAAGGAGAGGAGAGGGGAGAAAGGCGGCGTCTCTTCCTCACGGTGGATGAGGCACGGCAAGGAGTAGGCCACGTGCCATCATCAACAGCCTGTTAGAAAGACCAAGGTGAATTTCAACATACTGTAACGTACCTGGGTAGAATTATATGTAAAGATGAACAGAGAAGTAATTTGAATTTTAATCCTATTTTTGATCAGTTGAAGAAAAAATTCAATCCATGGCTAATTTGCTCTTTTCACAAACACGTCTGCTATACTTCTGCAGGATATATCTTGGTTCTGACATGACAACTATAGCTAATACACGTATTAAAAAATCAATTACAAAACTGTTGTGAATATTCTCCTCTTCATTCTGCTGTTGTAACACACAGTAGCTCTGTAGCATTTGGTTTCTAAAATAGTCACCAAAAAAAGCTACTTTTGTTGCAGGGTCAATTTAGTTATTTCTGACTGAAAAAGTACTTGAATACACGAGGAGTTTTAGACTGGAATAATCGAAAGTACGAGCAAACGAGGAGTACTTGAAGGCAGCAAGACTCTTCCACCAGATGAGAGTTATAGCACACACACTTGTAGCACACTTAATCTACATAATATAATACTTTACTGAGCCAAAGTTTCGACCATGATTTCAACACTATGTCTTCATCAGGGCATAATGTATGAATACACCGTTTTATATATAATATGTCACTGTATTATTAGATATTTTTCCTTCAGGTACATTTAATTGGACGACTGAACAGAGGAAATGGATGCATTAAATTGTTATTCATTTTTAATTTAATTGTTAATTAAAAATCGTATAGTCACTTTTTAAACACCTAGTATTTACTAGTAAGTAAGAGTTACTAGTGAGTCATTTAATAATAGTCATAATAATATATTTCATAATAAATTCATATTCGTTTAGGAATGGCCCCTGTTTAATAATAATGTCCAATTGTATGTACTATTTTATCCCTTTTGTAATTTTATGTGTCGCATTTTTTCTATTTTCATTTGTTTTTGTTTCCTTTTTATCTACTTTTACTGTAGTATGCTATCTATTTAATATCTTATTTGCTTTGTAAAGAACAATCTTATTTGCTTTGTAAAGAACTTTGTCTAAATGAAGTTCTTATTTATTTATTATCCAAACAGATAATATCGCTGGTCGAGGCTCTTGCAGCAGAAACCATTTTTTTCTTCTAAATATTGAAACGTGTATGTGTGCGTGCGTATGTGCGTGCGTGCGTGTGTGTGTGTGTGTGCGTGTGTGTGTGTGTGTGTGTGTGTGTGTTCGCTCTGAGGTCAAAAGCATTCTAAAGTCAGAACAGCGGCTCGAGCTAACACGCGTGCTTCATTCAAACAATAACAAGTGCAGTGTCCGCGCACTGTAGAGAAGCTTTGAGCAAAGCTCCGTGAACTAGCAACACTTTGACCCCACGGACCCATAAAGATCCACAATAATTCATAATTAATGAAACAATTACTGTGTTTTACTCGGAACCGTCACATCTCAGTTGACACACTTTTTTCAGAGCTGCATTTCACATCCTTCACAAAGTTTCTTACTTGTAGCTCAAGTTACACCGTGAAAACTCACAAGAAAGACAAATTTGCTCCACTACAAAGATGAAAATTAGTCAATCTTACCGGTTTGGAGAGGATGCTGCCCATGGTGCCAAGTCCTAACCAGGTCCGGCTTTTGGTGTGAAAATTTAACAACAAAAAACAAAAAACGGACAAAAAAAACGGACAAAAAACACACAAAAAGTCCACCCAAAACGAAACAAATCAACGAATAAACGAATGAATTAACGAAAAATGAATAAATTAATGAATACGTGAATAAATGTATGAACAAATGAATATAGCCGATCGATGTGAAAATGTCTCTCCAGTCGAAGCGTGCTGTCAGGTCAAGTCTGTTGGGACAAGTGATGATTCTCATTCCAAACAGCATTTAAACAGGGAATGTTGCACTGTGGCATCACACGTGACACAGCTGTTCTCTGACTCCAAGAACTAGCAACATATAGAACCATAAAATAACTACTGTGCCTTTTTACAACAATGTCTCTTTTTCTGACATCTTTCATCTGTAAATATACTCATAAATGCGCATTTGGCTGTCTGGACTCATTTTGTTACTTTGTTCCTCTCTCCCTCCCGCTTCCTCTCTTACACACACTCAAAAAACACACAGATCACTGAAATGTCGGCTTCAGTAGGCAGGAAGAGAAAAAAAATCAAGAAGCAATGTGTGTTCATCCAGACCTCCTGACTCAAATCACATCAAGCATCTGGTTTTATTTCCAGTGAATAAGCTGTTTTACATCACATAGTGCTTCACTGTGTTTCACATGTGGCACCTTTTGTCTTATCAAAGCTGTCAGACAATTATAAAAATATACATTTCCATATACAAAATGACTGTAGCCAATATTTTGAGTTTGTTTACATTTACGTGTTTTTTCCTTCTTTCCAGATGCTGATCCATTCCTCTGTTCCTTCCTGTTGAAGACACACACACACACACACACACACACACACACACACACACACACACACATCAGCACCTAGCACACAGCATCAGCATCGTCTCCATCTCTCTCTCAGTCCAACTCTCTGTCTCTCTATCTATGTCTCTTTCATAATGTAAATAAATCACACACACACATAACACACATCAGCACCTAGCACACAGCATCATCAGCATCCTCTCCATCTCTCTCAGTCCAACTCTCTTTCTCTGTCTCTTTCGTAACATAAATAAATCACACACACACACACACACCCACAGTCCCTTACCCTCTTCAGTCATAGAGTCTCCATGGCAGCTTTGATGTGTTCAGTGACATGACAGTGGAGCAGCCAAGTACTGAGGAGCATCTTCACAGTTTGATTCATTGATCCAGGCTTCCCTTTTGTCAAAATCTCAAAGCACTGTTATGTTTTCCTGTAATTACTGATGACAAGTTTCAAAATTTGCAAGATTTTAACTGAAAAATTGCAAGGTAATTTTCTTTTCTTTTTTTTTTTTTTTTTAGATATTTTTGTGTTTATTTGCAGTTAAGATGCGACTTCCATCAAAAAGTGCGAAGATCTCGAGATGATGAGGTTTGACCTGGAAGGTGGCTGGAAACAGCTCAAACACATCAGTACGATGAGGACCTCCACCCAACTAGAAACACAGAGAGGATTATCATGCGTGTGTGTGTGTGTGTGTGTGTGTGTGTGTGTGTGTGTGTGTGTGTGCGTGCAGTGAGCTAGAGGTTTTTTGTGAAACCTCCTGGAGATCAGTCCTCTCTGTCCTGTCTGTCTGAGGAGCCTAGACCCGGATCGAAGCCCCCAGTCTGAGCAGAGCAGAGTGCTGGGAGCTCCTGTTCTTGTCCATCAGAACTTGATGGAGCAGGTAGGAAGAGGGACCAGAGCCCTGTAGGCTTTGTGAAACCGATTGATTCAATATTGATTTTTTAGGCTAACTCTAGTCAGGATTTTCATAGTAAACCTCGGTTTTTTCAATGTGATCGTGGCATCCCTCTCTGTGAAGTTCTCAAGACTATTCTTGATGAAATTACCTGCTTAAGCCTTCCTTTGACATTTAGTCAACTGAGAGTTGCCTGTCTGTTTTACCTTGCATCTCAAACCATTGAATGGAAGTCACGATCAAAACAACTGTACAGCATCTGTCAAATTCAGCTGAAACCACCTAGGTTTAGGCTAGTTGCTGTGGGTTGCTGAGTCTCGAAACATTTTGAAGCAGTTTACCTGCTAGTTTGTTTACCTGGCCTCTATCAAAAGTCAAGCTAGTATCAACTTTTTTAACAGACTGATATTTTCACACACTGATCTCTATCAATCCATGCCATCCAGCAATGCACAGGTCTCACCGAAGTACATTCATAACTAGTAATTTTTATGTAGTACAAATGCACATGTGAACGCCACCATATTGCAGCGTAAAGAGCGCATACCATAATTAGGCACCACAGAGCGCACTGGGCATAAACAGCCCGGCTGCCTCTGACTTGAGTCCACTTGGATCCATGGAGCTAGTGGACTTTCTAATAAACCATCTTCCATATTAAACTCTTAACTACCTGTGCTATATGTTCTGCCTTGGAATGAGACAACGTTAAAGTTTACTGTTACTTTAGTGTGCCACCTTTGGCTTAGGATCTTTTTAGAACTGCCTGGGGGATGAAACCTTTTTTAGCTTTCATGTGTGGACTGGGAGAAGAGCTTCATTTTTGTAGCAAAACACTGGGATCAAGTTACTGGTAATTAACACATTAAAGACTACACGACTTTTTGGGAGGCAATAATTGAAAATCATCTCTGTGTATCTGGTGCTTAAATCTACCTTGTGCGCTTGTTAACGCTTTAGCATACAGTACTCTGAGTATACAGTTGAATACATAAGCAATGTAACTGTGATGGAAACTGATAACTTAAAAACAAGTTTGTAAGGCTGCACAACAGTGTGTACTGTTATGTGTCACACTGACCACCATCTCACACACATCACATCTGTCATGGTTTTTCTCTAAGGAGCCCAATGTCCAACTTTGCAGTCTCATAGTGTTTCCATAGATGTGAATGGTATGAAGAAACAGGGGCCTAACTCCTTGATGTGCCTTCTTGTCAGCCACCTTACCTGTAACTGGTCTCGTTCTGCCTTAGTCTTCAATATTAAAGGTTTAGTAATGCAATGCTTGCACACCTGGCAACTCACTTCACACTTTGAGTCCAATTGCTCTCCATAATAGTGTCAGTAAAAACAAGCCATGATACTGAAGCTGTGACCTGTATAACCTTTTCTTTTATGTACAGAGCCTTAAATATTGAAACAGTGACCTGTATCACTTTTACTTTTACTTATAGAGCCATATGCTGGAGCTGTAACCAGTTAAGTTGCATCATTATTGCTGTTATTATTAAGAACATACTATGTTACAATGTGTACATAATAAATACAAATAAAGCAATAAATGGAATATATGAACAAGATAAGATAAGATAGCACTTTATTAATCCCCTTGAGGAAATTCAGGACAACAAATTCAACAAATGAATGAATGAACAATTTATTAATGTGTATCTTAGTCAATCACAATGTGTGGTCAGAATTAACACTGATATAATATATGGCAGAAAAATAAGTTATTTCATGTTTTTCTTTTATCACATGAAAGGATGTAGTAAAATGAACAAAATAACTCAAAAATAAATAAATAAGACAGCAACTGGCAGTTAAAATTACATTTACTGGAATGAACCTATTCAGGTGCAGATGAAAGGACTCCAGTGACGTGGAACCTCTGGCACACCGGTATGTTGGTAGATGGTGCCCTACCTTCAGCAAGGTTCCAGTCTGTGTGTACAGTTTCAGCCCTGGAGGATCCTGGATGCAGGCCACATGCTTTTTCTGGGACTTCCAGATCTCAGCCATCCTTGCAGTGTTGATGAGAGCAACTCCCAGAGAGTCACATCCCTCCTCACCTTTAAATGCCTCGATGTGTTCTGAGATCAGAGCCTGAGTCTCACTGGTGCCACGTGTGGTTCTCTTGCAGTGCAGAGCAAGTTCACTCCGACTGATATGACGCATCACATCAGCCTCTGATGATTGAATCAGCCTAGTTTCAAGCTCTGCACGGTTTGCCTCCTTCAAAGCTTGCAGGTCATCCTTGTCCCACATGAAAATGCAGCGGCTGAGATGCTCATGAGGGCTGCATACAGTTGATGGCATTCTGTTGTGCAACACACAGAAATGCTACACATGAAGTGTCATACGTCCAACCTGATCTCCATGTCCTTCCATTCTTCAAACATCCTCCTCAGCAGAATAGACCCACAGCAGTCTGTCAACATACAGCACTTCAGGAGGAGACACCCCAGCCGTCCTGTATCTTTTTATCAGGCTGGTGATCATTGGCCCGAGACCAAATCCTTTGCTGGCAGTAAGTACAGATATGATGACCTGCCCATTCTCATTGCCAACGTTAGTTGCCAGAACTGTGTCCTGCACATTTTCGGATCACTTTTTTGTGGAGTCAATCTTTAAGGTCCGCCAAACTGCAAAGTGATGCTGGCCTTGATCTCCTCCAGCCTCTGAAGCACATCCAGGGAACACCTGCATTAGCCAGTGGTGCTTGGGGACAGGAAGCATGGCAGGTGGGTCCTGGAAAGCAATGGGCAACACAAGACACCTTTGTCAAGTAGTCAAATATTGGATGGTGTTTTGTAGTCATGCCTCGGATTGCTGCCCCTCCAACGTCTTCTGGATCTGACTACTGCTGTTACCCAAACCTCGCTGACGCATCAGACGCACCACCTTCATGTCGCATGCCAGCTTTAATGTAAGAATACAAGTGTGCATTTCATATCTTTAAGAAATTGTAAAACCTGTACAAAAACAATACAAAACAAAAAACTTACGTGTCACTTCTGACTCCAGCCCCACTGCCTCTTCAAGCAGTTCACTGTCATCTGGCTCCACGTCCTGCTCAGTGGTCTGCATGCTGGTCCGGGTGTCGCTTTGCGCCATCTCTGGTGCAGTGATCAGCAAGTCTTAAAAATATGAGGCCATAAATATACAATGACACAATGGCACTAATGGTAAATAGCAGATACTAGTCCCATGCAATCAGAAAAAGCCTGCACACTGACAAAAGCTATTGAGGCTCATTGGATGCAAAATAGATGATTTATATACATAGTTAAAAAAAAGTGACTAAGTGAGAAAAAAGGTGAACATTTCGGTCCTCAGACCATCATCAGCACTACTTCCATGTTTTTCATGTTGGCTCTAAATAGGCAACCAGCCTATTGGCGGTAGCCAATAGGAATGAGGCTGATGGGTGAAATCAATCAGTCAATCAGCCCATTAGCCATATTGTGGCCAAGAGGCCTACAAGGAAATACACACAACCCATACAAAAATATATATACAGATAATCATAGATTAAGAATAGATCAAACATTGTTATACTATCTACTAAGAAGTAATAGGTTGGCTTATAGAAGAATGTCAGATACAATTCACATACAGGACTTAATCCATGAATACATATTACAATAGGCAGCTTATTATTTTGTATACAAGTATACAAAATAATCTATGACAAATCCACAAGGATGGGGGGCACAGCTACAGAATAAGGCCCTGGGGAGAGAGAGAGACAGTCAAGGGATTACAGAAAGCACGAGAGAGACAACTCTTCATTAAGACCCTCTGGATGTAGTGTCTTCATATAGAAAATCAATTTACATTCAGATTTAAGCTGTCTCTGATCAACATCGCCCCCTCTATGTGTTTTAGAAATCTGTTGAATGACACAAAATGAAAGTGTTGAGACAGGATGACTGGCTTCATGAAAATGTCTAGCAACGGATGATTTAGCATCATTTCTCCGTATGACACTTTTGTGTTCTATGATGTGTGTCTTTACAGGCCTGTTTGTTTTTCCTATGTATTGCAGCCCACATGGACATGAGAGAAGGTATATGACTCCAGCAGATGTGCATGTGAGGCATTGTCTAATGTCATAGGTCTTAGAAGTGGTATGACTGGTAAAAGTGCTTGTTCTCTTAGAGTTCTCACATGCCGTACAGTTGTGACAAGGAAAGAAACCAGTCATCCCGTCCAAACACCTCTGGGCAGGAACAGATTGGATGGAGGTGTCCACATGTACAAGAAAGTCTCTTATATTCCTAGCTCTGTAGTGAGAAAAGAGAGGAGGATCAGAGAACAATTTCTAACAAACAGGATGTACAGATTGAATGTCCCAGTGTTTTCTAACAATGCCCTTGATATCCTCACTAAGAGGAGAATAGGTAGTAACACAAACACATGAATGATTCTTTACAGATCCCCGATTTCCAGACTGGCTGACATCCATGTTACGAACCTTTTCTAGAGCTGTGTCGAGCCAACTGGTGGGATAGACCCTCTCTTGAAAGTTCACATACATTTTCCGGGCCTCCAGTTCAAAATCCTCCAAAGTAGTACAAATGCGTTTAAATCTCAAAAATTGAGAAAAAGGAAGTCCTTTTTTCAAGGAGGTAGGATGAGAACTTGTGGCATGGAGAATGCTGTTTTTGTCTGTAGGTTTAGTGTAGAAGGTGGTAGAGATCTGATTATCTTGAATACGCACCCTGGTGTCCAGAAAATAAACCTCATGAGTGCTATGCTCAACACTGAACTTGATAGTAGGGGTCATACTGTTTAGATATGAAACAAATGCATGCAGTGTGTCTAATGGGCCTTTCCACAGAAGAAAACAGCCATCAATGTATGGTCAAATATGGTCAATATGGTCAAAAAAAGGATTATTGTGTAGAACAAAATGATGTTCCAAATATCCCATGAACAGATTAGCAAAATCAGGAACAAAACTAGAACCCGTAGAGACGCCATGAGACTGCAGATAGAACTGTTCACCAAAAAGAAAAAAGTTTTTAGTCAGGACAAGATCAGCAATGGATACCAGAAATTCTGTAGGTGGGTCATGGGAAGGCCTAAGATCTAAGAAGTGCCTAAGGGCCTCAAGGCCCTCTACATGGGGTATATTGGTGTATAATGAGACAACATCCATAGTGACAAGATATACCTCAGATGAAGTGGCTTGAATATTAGTGTTGGTTAAACACATAATAAAATCCTGTGTCTTTCAAATAAGATGGAAGTTGCACCACAAGGGGGCGCAGTTATTCCAAATGACCAAAAGGTGGCAGTATAACAGCTGTAACTGACAGACGGCAGCTGCCGGTATTTGGCGATGTCATGACGTCGCGACGCATTGCTCCCTTGGAAGTCCGTCTTAATCCAGATACCTTTACAGATACCTTCATACAAAATCGCTGGCTGCAAAGGACACTGCCTCGCTAGACAGGAAGGCAACAGGCAGCTGCCTTCCATTTGAGACACAGCCGTAGGCTGTGACTATATTATCAAGCAACAAATTATCTGTTCTGGGATCATCAATGTTAACCTCCCTAGCCAAAATTCCTTCTGCTTTAAGAGCAGCATTTTTAATTTGTGTTTCTGGAAACAGCAAAAAAGTGTCCATTGCTAGAGCATTGTGCTCAGCGTGCTATGAGATCACCAGTACAAATTCTCCAAGCCATCTAAAACTGTGTCAATATAGCCCTTACACACATAACTTGTATATCTTTCAACCCCCCCCCCCCCCCCCCCCCCCCACCACCACCACCACCACACACACACACACACACACACACACACACACACACACAATTTCTCTCTCTCTCTCCCTTTCTTTTACAGATGTAGCGTATTCTGTCAGCTGTAGCCAACATTCACAACAGGATAGCACTACTGAGGTAACCATACCATTTTTAGCTGATTTATATTTCACGCAGCCAGTTAAAATAATTGTAATTAGAGGGAAGGCAAAGTATCTTACGGGTGTAAGAAAATATTAATAAACGTTACTTTTCTTGGCACAGTTCCAAACATGTTTAGCATACATGGCTTTCTCTGGCCTTTCAAGCATTTTGGTGTGCCTTGGAATTTAGGCTAGTTGTTTTGGCAAAGTGTGCATTGGTACAAGATAGGATGAGAACCTCCACTTTAGCTAGCCTCTTTTGTTTCTGGGTTGGAATTGGCCTGATTTGGACTGACGTGCTGCTGGTTGCTTGTATATAATGTTTGTGTTTGTGTAAGGCCTACATGAGCCACTGAGTAACATTATATATGTCTGTTGTGTCTTTCCAGTGGGAATCAGGTCAAAATAGCTGTATGTATCCCAGGTCGTGCAAGTAGCAATCCTCTTATCATTGGCATTGTGATCATGTATTGATGCTATAACCCCATTCTTGCATTATTAACAAACATTAGCCATTATCATGGTAATTAATGTCCATAACAAAACAATTCAGAAATGCAAACAACAATGATAGACATATTTGTGGATATGTAAACTTTTTTTTCTTTAATGAAGCTACAAATTGCTGTCAAGTGGTTCCAAAATGTAAGTATAAACACATGATCAAATGGGGATATGTTGCTTTTCAGAAGCAACCCTTCGGGATAGTACTGGACAGTCCCAACAGAACTTTTAGAATTTGATAACATTCAGATAGAAAATTTGCAAGCTTTTCATACAATGTATAACCCTGCAGGACTTTATCCGAATTACAGGGTAATTTGACTGGACTGTTTAATAGGATCCATTCTGATTCTGATTGTATTCTATCATATTTTGGTACTAATCCTATAGGAATTCCCTGTTAGGTTCAAAAGGGATTTTTTCAGGAGGAACAAAAATGTATAAAACAAAAAAGAATTTAATTTGCGAGATTCTATGCAGTCTTAAGATATGGAGAGGTGGAACTCCTGATCGAGAATTGCCTGTTGAAGACAGGCATGCAGGTTATTGTTTGAATTCAAAGACTGAATGTACTTAAAGTGTTTGTTGATTTGGCCAGCAGATGGCACCCATTATCCTAGCTTTCTGTGTAACTTCAGGCAGAATAATCCTCTGTCTGCTATATACAGTATGTTCATGCTGTTAAATGCAGCAACATTAACATAGTCCAAAATCAGATTGTGATAAATACCTTCATAAGGAGGGGGCAAGGGCAATATGCTCTCTGTCATTTTAACCGAATTCAGGTGATAGGAAATAACAACCTAATTAAATTGTCTTTTGCAATAAGTGTGATTGTTCAAAATAATCCCCCATGTCATTAGTTAGTAGTTAGTCAGTAGGTCATCAGTTACTTCCACCATACGTATAGTCATTATTCAAAAGAGAACATTTATACAGCCTCAATTGATGATCACCAAAGAATGATATCTACCACTGATCATCACCATGATCACAGAAAACTCACCATATCCTCATACTGCTATCCTCCCTGAAATAATTTTGCATAAACATATCACAATGGTCAAGAACATAACTGTTGCACCTCTGATGCCAGTCAATCCCATCCAATCCTTTGATTAGGACTACAGGAGGGTGAGGTGGTTGTGGGTTACAGCCAGTGGTGGGGGGCTCCTTCATTCTCTGTCTTCATGCTCTGTCTGGGTCCAGTAGTTAGTAGACAATCTGTGGTGGCTTTAGCCCATCAGTTCTGGCCCTCTAAACTGAGGATTTAAGGGGTTTACGGGGGGTTAATCCCCCTGGATTGGAGCCCTCAACCGCCTGTTTGAGAGATTATGCTCTTCACTCCCCCATTTTCACCTCTCTGTCTTGGTGGAACAGCGGGAAGTGTGGGGGGTGGTCGTTAGAGACAAGTCTCTGCTTGACGTCCCTGGAGGGAGGAAGTGGCGGTAAATGAGTGTTGAGAAGCTTGATTAAGTAGAACATGACCTCCTGCTGTGCCACTGAATGCTAAAGAACTTGTGAATGCTTTTAGAAATGTTCATCAAAGGGGTCAAAATCTCTCTAATTCATGCAGCAACTTGTATGAGAAAGACTTTATAAAACAGTAATATGGTATGACTATGAAAAGGCTATACATGAGTATCTACACAAAAGGTGTGTGCATTGCCCCGTGTGTGTCTGTGTGTGTGTGTGTGTGTGTGTGTGTGTGTGTGTGTGTGTGTGCACGCGTGCATGCGTGTGTACACATGAGCACATGTATGTGCAAACATACATTGGCCAGGTGTCTGCACATTGCTGGTCAGAGTGGGAAGCTTACGCTCCACTTCTCTCCAGTGGAATGTGCAGGAGTGGAAGTAAGCCATGCTGAATCTTTAATGAGAGTCTGACATCTTCAGAGCCACTGTCTCACTTTCTGTCCTGCCACTGCCTTCCTCATCCTCACCTGCATGAGCAGAAAACTGGTCAGACCACTCTCCTTATGGACCACTTATGGAACTGGCATGTTTAGGTGCCAATTCTTAATTGTAAGAAATTGTAGAAATAATAGAACAGTGAAAGAGCAGACTCCTTACTGTGCTTATAAAGGCTCTGTTCCCTCAGTGGTGTTGAATTGATTGGTCTAATGGTTTTTATGGACACTTCATTAGCCAGTTACAGCAGTGGATCAATACAACATCATTACATGCATGGTTTAACTGAGTATGAACCAGGGTTGAGGCCATTCATGAATGCCTGGTAAATTCCAATTCAATTCCTGGAGCTGGAATTAGAATTGCATCCAGCTCTAAGGAAACAGAATTGGAATTAATTGGAATGACAGGAAACAGAATTGAATTCCATTAAATTACATGAAATTCCACTTCTAAGAGAGGTTGTCTTGACTTGCTAAACAGTACGTAAACAGTAAGTCAAACATTATGAATCAAATAAAAGACAGTTACACACATCAACTACATTCAATTATAATGTATGTATTGCAATTACAAGTTATGCATCAAATACCACCTGAAAGATACTTTTGACATTTTATGATTTCCAGTAGGCCTATTGATAATATAGCACTACATGTAATCTCAGATTTGTGCTAATAAAAAACATGAAATTGCACAGAATTTCACTGAATTAAATTAAACTTCCTGAAATTCCAATTTCAATTGATCACTTTGTTCATGAATTGGCCCCAACCCCGAACAGTTGGATACCAATGACAGATAGATAGAGATAGAGTAGCAACTGGGACAATGCCTTTGACCTGTCTGCAGAGCTGTGCAATGGTGTATACTTCCATAGGGAACAAATTGAAAAATATGACTGAATGGAGCCTATGTAGGCCTATATGACTTCTAATCTAAAACTGTCTTTCATTTAACTTCACAAAAACATTGAATGAATCCATGAAATCAATACAATAATATTGCACCTCCAGGCTATGGCTTTGCAGTTGCTATAATAATCTCCTAGTGACCGTGGCTGTGCCATCTTGGAGGTCAATCAAAAAAATTGGCTGTGTACAAATAATGGCTAAATAACAACCAGGCTCAGAAAGAGAGATATCTGGAAAAGATACATACATCCATACAGTTTAGATCTGGACCATACAGTAACATTATAACTAACTGTAAAGGTCTAATCAGGTAGATTTGTTTTCAAACAGGTTATTGTTACATAGCAAATTGTCTTTCACCTTAGCCTGCATTACTCCAAAGTACTTCAAGTTGTAGATTTCTTAGTTAATCTGAACAAACATGTATTTGGCTTTGATAGCTAGTTAACTAGCCCAGCTAATTTAGCAAAGCAACAAATATTAATGTTAACAAGCAACTTCAATAAACTATTAGCTTCTAGCAAGGTTTGCTAATGTTAGCTACTGTGAACAGTTGTTAACAAGTGTTAACAAGTTGTTAACAAGACGGTGACCAGTTGTTATGGTTAGCTAGCTATTTAACAATGGGGTAAATAAACACAAAATTAATCAGATTATCAGTGATCTATTGATCAGTCTCCAGTCAAAAATGGCACAAAAATGAACCTATTACACACTGTTATGACCAAGTGTTGCCAATAGCTGAGGACCTCCAATATGGCCACCAGAGGATGTGTTGTGTTACCCGAAAACCCTCTTGATTGGTATGGCATCAGAAATCAGAGGCTTAGTTCTGTGGGTTCTAGTACTGTTGATAGGTAAGTAGATAGGTTTATATTCACAAATCCTCATTGGACTGTTGTGTTCCATCAATTTCTTAAATTGAGTGATATGACCCTGGATGCACACACAAGCATGAGTTCATTTGGACGTACTTTTAATCTGTAATTATTAGGTATTTAGGCACCATTTTGGATACATTCTGTGTGTGTGCTCGAGTGTATGTAAATTTGGAAGTTACAGGCACAGTATCTTACAGTTTACTCTCAATGCTGTCCCTGAGGGAGTGTGCTGTACTGTTCACAAAACAAAGTACTGTTGTGCACATAGGTGGAAAAATTTGTTTAACCCATTCACCCCAGAGAGTCCCCCACTGTCTGTGTTCACTGAACTCTGATGGGATCTAAATACTTCCTTTGAGATTGTACAGACAGGCCGTGGACAGAGGTCAGACCAGGCCTTTGTGTGTGTGTTTGTGTGTGTATGTGTGTGTGTGCTGACTTGATCTGGATAGAGTGACTTGCTTTGTGTGTGACCAGTCAACCACATCCCTCACAATAGGCAGAAAAAAGGGGTGACTACCTTTTGACAGTGCGTTTTATCTCAATGAGATCATAGCAATCGGCTATTTATGGCATGTGGCACACTGTTATGAGAAGAGTATTTGAACTTGGTGGAGAGAAGTACTGTTTAATTTCAAGTCTAATTTCAATCTTCTTTTCCTCACAAAAATGATGCCTCTTCATTGGTGCTTTTGATAATCATTTGCAATCCAACACAGTGGTTCATCCCTAGCCCTGCTGAACTCATCAGTGCGCTGCTGCTCCTTTTGGCTTCCCCTCCCCTCGCTTTATTTTTAACAACCCCATTATCCCCTTCCCTAAACTGACCATCACATGTTTGTGTAAAGTGATTTTGGTGCCTCTGACCTCCCGCTCCAGTACCCTTATTTCTTCAGCAGAGTGCGAGACAGAACAGGGGATGGAGGGAGGGGGGAAAGTGAGGGGGAGAAGGGGGTGGGGTGGGGTGGAGAAATGGAGGGAAGGGTTGATGAAAACAACAGATCGCTGCTCCCTAATCCTTTTGTGTCGACAGTGTTAATCCATCCGAGCAAACCCAGCCCCCCACCCCCTCGACTCCTGCCTCTGCACCATGTACCAAGCGCTCCCACCACATAAACAACCAACAGCACTATTGAAACCAATACCCCATCCCTCAGACATTCAAACTGAAATACACAGCAGCCGCAGTAGCCCCATGACAAAACACGCAACTCAAGCTCAACTCTGTCCCAGCTTTTATCTGTTCATCTGTGTAGCCCCAGGGAACATGGTCTCTATTATCAATTGCTCACTTTGTTTGTATATGCAAATATATTTTTAATCCTGCATCAATATGTGCATGTGTATGCTGCAAATGTGTGTTAAGCATTGCTTTCCTTTTCCTTTTTTAGGTATTTTGCTTTCATGCATTTGTTCCTCTCTGTTTTATTATGCTTTGTTTTGGCTACTGCACATGTAATGAATGCACTTGAGAGCAACGCGGTGTATTCACTGCAAGTGTTTTTGTGTCATAGTCTTGTTTACGAGCTGTAAGAGAGTGGGGGGGGGGGGGAGAGATGGGGAGGACGGGAGCGCTGTGGTTGCCGGGGGAAGAGGAGGTTGTGTCTAATGAGGTCACACCCTGGCAACCCGGTGACTCCTCCCACTCAGCCCCCCTCCCCCATCTCCCCACTCAGCCCCCTCTGACTGTGCCCACCCACTCAACCCCCCTTCGCCCTCTACTCTCATCCACTAACCCATGCCTGGGGAGAGATACGAGAGAGAGAGAGCTCTCCGTGGTGCTGAAAGCAGAAAAACACATTCGGGCTCTAGTTACAGTGCAGCCGCAAAGGGAAGGCAGGCGAGACATACGAGACAAAAACATAAAAAGACAAATCGGGGGAAAAAAAACAGGCTGGGATATGAGTTGTTTTGAGGATGAGTTGAAAAGCACAGAGCAAGGGAGATAGGAATGTAAGAGAGGGGGAAGAGTGGGACTGAAAGAGAGAGAGAGGGAGAGAGAGAGAGAGGGGACGGTGTTCTAGTGAGGGGAAGGCAGGAGATTTGCTGGGAGGAAGGTGGCTACAGTAGGCAGTGGGCGTGTTCTTTGTGTTGTGATCTGTAGTTTGGAAGCCCAGTCTCATCTGCTTAAGCACAGGCCGACTGAACGGACCTGTGTCTGTGTGGACGACCAAGACGGAGAGAGAGGGCAGGGAATGCCATACCTGGAAACACACGCCGCTCTGCTCTACCTTGCTCTCAGCCTCCAGCGCACTGTGGATGAGGATTCTTGTCACCTGTGCGACACTCGGACACATTCGGTGCATCTGGACAGATTCAAGCAGAAGGAGAGAGATTCTGGGAAAGTAGTATTACTTAAGTTAGTGTCACAGTGAGTGCTTGAGTGCTTGGTCTGCAACTGCAAGGGGAGTTTGATGTGAGAGTGTGTGAGTGTGTTTGTGTGTATTTGTGTCATGCCGGCGGTCTCGGGTGCGGTCTGTTGCTACGCTGCATCTTCCTTCTGTCTCTAGCATGTGCAGATGTGTGGAGCAGTGAAGCTGGCACCTGGTTTGGAGTTTAGCACCACCTGGACTGGAGGGGCTGCATCTCCCCTTTCTACCCAGGGGAGGGAGCATCGGGCTGGGCATCCAGCGGCCCAGCTCCCCCCTGGCACCAGCCTAAACCTGGGTCACAGGGACTCCTTTTAGCAATCCAATCAATTGGACCATACAATGGATGGAAGTCTATGTGGATTTAAGTGGAATAGTGCACTGGTGCTCCAGCATAGGTCAGAGTTCACTAGCGTGCACTGGACTCACCTGGGGAAGACAGCAGATACGTTGGTCCACAAACCAGCAGGGACGCAGCCCCATTGTAAGTATGCCAATGCACACACATGCTGTAGACATCCTCATGCATGCAAACATACAGTGTATTTCACTCTTCTCACATGCACATGCACATGCATGCATGCACACAAGTGTACATATAAACCACACGCGCAGAGCCACCAGGTGTTGCACCACTCTGAGGTTGTTGGGTTTATAGGTTAACCTTTGATACTTGATCCACTGTACTGCATTGGCGTCTGTGTGTGTGTGTGTGTGTGTGTGTGTGTGTGTGTGTGTGTGTGTGTGTGTGTCCACGCATGTTGTCACCAGACTACTGGCCTTGCAATCTTTTTGACATTGTGTCTCTAGAATATCCATGGTGCCCTTCTCCTGTGACACCGTTGCCTGGAAACAGAAACGGTGTGCCACTTTCATTTCCTTTTAAAGCAAAGTGCACCTCGGTGTTCCAACTGTTGCAGCCCATGTCAACTGGAGCAAAGGGAGACAGGAGAGATGAGATGAAAAAGGGGAAATAACATCGAGTAAAGGGGAAAGAGCTAGAAGAGAGGAATATGAAGTTTGGTTGAAAAAAGATGTAGCCAAATAGATGGTTATTATAGAGATGAGGGGAAAGACAGTTGAACATACATATAATATATAATAATAATAATAATAATATTTTACATGAAAGACTTATAGGAGGAGAAACCAATGTGAAAGGCTTGGTTGGTAAAAACAGTGTGATAAACAAGCTGATTCCAGTGCAGAGTGCTGCTGCAGGCTTACAGGGATTAGGCAGGCAGGCTTAATTCAGCTCAAACAGTGTTTGAACTGTGGAGCCTTCCTACCACTGCACCCTTCACACAGCGAGCTATAGTGCACCTCACTTCTCATCAGCAACCAAGATTTATTTCCTTTATACAGCTTCGGATCTCTGCCTGTGCCTGTGCATCGGTGATAAGACCTGATGGTGAGGTAAAAAAAAGAAAAAAAAACCTACATGTTGACACTGAGCTTCTGTGCCCTGGTTTGAACTCCGCTCTGCGGTGGTGATTCTGTCTGTTGACTCTTATCAGTCCTCTCTGGATGCCTGGAAAAACCTATGCAAAGGAGAGCCGAGGAGCAATGTGTCGTAGGGAGTGGAGCAGGCAGATAAACCCATTGACCTAGCTCCCATGCCGGAGTTATTCATAAATAGACACGAGGTAGAGGGATGCTGAGGATGGCCAGACAATGGCTGGTCTCTCAGTTGGCCCTGCAATCTCCATCTGGCTGCCCTCCAAGCCCCCTTGCTCCCCTTGCCTCGCTACACACACACACATGCACACACACACACACATACATACAGTTATCACAAGCCCCCTCCCCCTCCCCCCTCCCCACACACACACTCACACTCAGTGCTTCTCTCACACGTAAACAAGCATGAGTCTTAGGCTGATCTGAAAACATTGACCTACATAAAAGCGTGCACTGTCTTCTTCTCTCCCACCACCGACCTCTGCAAATTAACACTGGGCTGTAGCACATAGTATAGTATACCACGCTGCATGCAGTTGCACACTTTTGCATGCACACACATAGATACAGTATATACTGTACATGCATCGGCACTGAATGACATCATTAGCTGCTCCGTGCTGTGTTTGGATCTAAAGTAGCTGCACACAATGCTATTTTTAACAGGCTCTAGTTTAATTGGAGTGAATCATAGAAGGATTGCACCAAAATGTTCTGTTTCATTGAAGTCTTTCCTGACTGAAACATCCAAATTCTCTCTTTGAATGTGCGACAATGATGCTGTCAGAAATAGTCTTTTACAGAATCAGAGGACATAATGGGACAACTCAAAGAGAGATGCTTTTTAGATCTTAAACATAAGATTGATGATGCTTTCCTATACACAAAGCATGCATCACAGTCCAGTAAGTTTGGTTTACCTCATCTGCATGGTCGTCCCCGAGTGTATTATATCTGTATTATATCTTATATCTGAACCCAACACAAAGTGCACCAGCCAGTTTCAGCCATACATTCGCTATAGGTTCATACCAGTAAATTCAGATAGAACATTTGCTATAATAAGTGGAGAAGATAAATAATCTCTATTGATCCATAGTCAGTGAGGAAGACACTGAAACCTACTGGTACATCATTCTGTGAAGCTCATCCAGAAGAGTCATGACCCTGTTCAAAGAACTTTGTCATGGTCAATGTGAACATGTCCTCCTCTTACTCTTTCTCTAGCCTCACAAACTGATATGACAGGAGAGGTCTCAATGTCTTCTATATTGGTCATGGATCAATAGAGAATGTTCTTATCTTTATCAAGAGCTCTCTTTGGAGTGGCTGTTGATAAGGGTAATTATAGCAAGATAGTGATCCCCTTGACAGTGAGTGTATTTGCATGTGTGTATTAGCTTTTGCGTGTGTGTTTGTGTGTGTGCTTGTTGTGTATGAGTGCATGTACTGTATGTGTGTAAGAAAGATAAAGAGAAATGATGCTTCCCAAGCTCCAGGGGAAATGATTACACTCGAGGTCACTGGCATGATGCAAGTCTCACCACCAATACAAATCCTCTGAGGGCCATGTACCCCATAGCAACAGACGGAAACCTTAAAAACAACAGCAACATCACACAAAGTCAGTGTGTGACATTATTATGGAGCTGATGCAATCTTGCACCATTTGTTTTCATCTCAGCAAGGCTGACCTTGAAAAATGAAGGTTGAATGAATAATCACTGACACAACTCCATGTTTGGTTTGCATATAGAGTCTATTCATATATGATGCACACAAGTCCACATTAGTGGTGTATTGCTTGCTTTTTTGCAAATAATCTTGACTAATATTTCCTATATTTCTTTATCAGAATGCTGTGGATAGACTTGAAGAATGATGAGCTCCAAAGAGGAGGAAACTCTACGTTTTTTCCAGTATGTTGAGGAGAATGGGCTGAGAGCCTACAACGGCCTGGTGGCTCAGAACTTGGACCACGCCAGGAATGAGAGAAACAGGACCTACCTGCAGGAGAAAAACGACAAGAAGAGAAAACAGGAGGAAGCCATAAAGAGGTGGGAGGAAAATAATAAACAACTGATTCATAGACACATCATTTGCGTTTGGTCATGCAGAAATTATGCTAATGCAAACTCCTTAGCTTGAGCAGTAAAGTGTTAACACACAATGCAAGCTTTTACATTTTCATACACGCAATGCATGAATGGCAATTGTATAAGCATTCAGCAGAGCCACGGCAACAAAACAAGTGACCTGTTCATAAGTGTGGTTGATAACTTTATCCTTCTCTATTTATGATGGACTGTAGCTCTCTCCTCCCTTAAGTAAATACCATTTTCCTCTAGAACAGTGTTTACAGTGTTAGAGAAACGGAGATCCTATACTGGCAAAACAAGAGTGTGTCTTTTTGTCTTTCCTACAGGGGAGAACATGTATTGGTCACAATAATTCTGTATTTAACTTTGCATTTCTTCAGGATAGTGGAGGATCTGGCAGCTCACCTGTTGTGCTCAAAACCAGCACACCAGTTTCTCTACTGTAAATGCAAGGATAGGAGTCAGTGGGTTCACTTCAGGAAGAGGTTGTAAAGAATTGGGACGAGTGGCCAGTGGGTCCCTGTGGCAATGGCAGGTTGCCATTTTTTTGGGTTTGCCAGTGTGGACTGGTGCACCCCATGCTCTATAGAGGATAATTAATTTTTCACTTTTAGACTTATTTGGGACTTGTCCTTGGATGGAGGTCGTCACTGCTCCATTTTCGAGATGGAGAGCTTTTAGAATTAAGAAGGGAGGAGGAAGGGCAGTGAAAAAGATTGTGTTAGGATGTGGGGGAGTGATAAGACCTGTTTAGAGATTTAGCTGGTAGCTGTTGTAATGTGTACCAACTTACCTTTTCTTATTTGTTGTCTGGAAAGGGGCAAAAGTTTCAGAACATGTAAAAAGTGTGCAAAACTGTAAAAAGTGAAAGAAATGTACATTGTCAAAAAGTTGTTCTGACATTTTTCAGAGCAAAAGTTTGGTATTTGAGAATTGGGAAGTTGAGTCAGACTAACTCGCATTGTAATCTTATGAGAAATCAATGTGCCTTTACACGTGCGGCTTTACCCCTTTTTTCGTCTGTTGTGAAGAGCGAGTAAGTACAGCAATGCCACTGTGTGCAACCACACCACCGTGCGGCATCCCGAAAGCTGAGCGAATAAGAGGCATGCACCCACAACGTGCCCGGCACGTGGATGCGGCGTGCTTGAGTTGTGGGTAGCAAAGCGAGTGCTGAGTCAAGGCTGGTTCACTGGGGATGATGACGGGACGTTGCAAGTGGTTAAGGACGCCTTGGTGTGGGGACATGGCCTTCGATGCTGCTTCATCCTAAGGAAAAAGTGAGAGTAGCAAACGAGAGCGAAAGATACTCAGTCAGCCACAGTATTTTATACTCATCAGAGGCCGAGTACTGATTTGAACTCTTCTTCAGGAGCTACCTATGTCACAAATCATTGCTTCTATGAGGTGCTCTAATATGAATGGACATTACTGATTATGAACAAAATCTGTTACAATTGATGACTTGTCTGAAGTCTCGAATTTTAAAGTCACACAAAACAGTTATAGTATTAATTTAAAATCACAGCCATGCTATTGTCTCCATAGTGAAAGTATAGTCATGAGCAGAGCTACAAAAGATTGAGTGATTTTTAAAGAGGACATGAATCAAGTGGATGCATGTTTGATTTGAGAGAACAGCAAATCAAGTATTAGCTAAACACTTATTTTCCACTCTGATGGTCAAACAATTAATCTAATGATGCAGTAGGCTAAACAAACAGCAGTTTGCAGTGGAAAGGCTTATGGCAAACGGTGTCCGATGTTGTCACAGAATCTAAAAATCAGCTGTGTTCCGTCGATCTGTCTGACACGGTAGAATGTATTTTAGCAGCTGTTGAGAGTTTTAGCTGTGCATCAGATGATTACATTGACATCGTTTTGGGGCTGAGCATTTGGGTGTGACCAGATGTGGTTCTTAACTGATAGGATTTATCCTGGAACACTTTGTAAATTTCAACACTGTCACATTTCTGGCCAAGATAAGGGGTCACGCAATTCAAAATGGGCTGGTTCTCTGCTGCCACTGTGATTCATTTCTCCATCATATATACTACATGTGTGTTACAAGTTGTCCTGACATTCAAAATCCTACATCTTGAGGAGTGGGAAGGACACTAAGGAACTTCTCCTGGTCTCCCTTTTATCACATGCCAGCAGATCTTCCTTGCTTCCATTCTCAGTAGTAGGCTGACGCAGTTCTGTAACTTGGTGTGTGTTCCAGGACTGGGCGATGCCCGAGGAAAGTGGCATCTAGTGTCCCGCTATCCTTCCAGTGTCTCTCAGCTGTTGCCAAAGCTAAAATATTAATACAGAGTCACTGGAGGAAGAGTCTAAAAAATAACTGGATTTTTCATGAGGCCTATAAGTAGGTCAATGAGACGACCCATTTTTACAGTAACTGATGGAGAGTGAGAGCGAGTGTGAGGATTTGAGCGTGTATGTTTGCGTGTGCGTGAGCATGTGTGTGCGTGCACGCATGTGTGTGTGCAATAAGAGAAAAATAGAACATGTTGGTGTGTGAGTGTGTGAGAAAGAAGGGTGGAGAAGGACAAAAGGACTGTGCGATTGTGTGTGAGAGAGAAAGAGATTGTGAGTGTGAGTGTGTTTAAGAGTGAGGGAAAGGAAAAAAAACCTGTTAGAGAGAGATTAAGTGTGAGGAGCTCAGTGGCAGGAGATGTGTTCTGCCTGGTGACAGCTGGAACAGCCATAGGCCAATCAGATCAGCACATTAGGTTTGAGTGAGGCGGGCCTTCCTGCCTGCTGCCAACCCACTCTGGGTTTCTTTTATTGCATTGCATCTGAAGGAGTGGTTATTCTCACACACACACACACACACACACACACACACACACACACACACACACAAACACAAATGCACACAAATTCACTTACACATGCACGTGTGCTCACACACACACACACACACATTCACTTATATTGTACATATGCATAGACATTCCTACACACTGTTTTTCTCTCTCTGTATTTCCCTTGTGCACATAGGCTACATGTGGATACATGCACACACACACACACAGAGACCTAAATGCACACACAAAGGCATATTTTATTTCTAAGCAACATTCTCCTCTCAAGACCTCTCCCCCGGTGTTTTGTTTGTTTGTGTGATCTTGTTTTTCCTGTCACATGGTGTCACGGCAAGAGAGCGGCACAGAGCTGCCCAACGACAAGTCACTCCAACTGGTCCGAGTGCACCTGTGGTTTGTCCTCCAGCCAATCACTGGGCAAATATCCTATAAATAACCCAGTCACTACTACTCCAGTCACACCCACACACCCACACACAAACACACTCCATGCATACTCGTGTGCACGCACGCGGTCGCAGACGCATGCACGTGCACACACACAATACATATGCACGCACACTCAATACACATCCACACGAACATACAGCATGCATGCACATATTCTACTACAATGAGGTGGAGAGGGAGAGGGAGAGAGAGACGGGGAGGGAGAGAGTGCCACAGACAGCCAGTTTGTTTATGCTTACTATTCTACAGACACCTGTAGCTGGGTGCGGATTGTACTGTAGGTTGCTTTGATTTTTCTACTTTTTTTTTTTCGGAGGACTGTTTTAAAGATATTTTTCCCCCAAACATGGATGCCAAATATATTCCATACAGCATATTCCTTTATTCTCCACTATTCAAGTGCTTGGATGTTTACTTTTGAAAACCTTTGTCCATGTGGTTCTACAAGTCGCTGCAGGTAACCTTCTCTTGTAGGGCCGCTGTTAGTTAAAATGCCTGTATGAGAGTGTTTTGATGTGCACGTGCACTTTATTATTGTTGAGTGGAATGGCAGCTGGTTTTGTGTCTGGTTTCCATGGGTACCCTGTTGCTAGGCAAAGTTAAGCCCCTGACCAATGAACCCACCCCACCAAGCACCTTCTGCTCAGCAGCTGGCTGGGAGGGAGTCATAGTCAGCAAAGTCACACACTGAGGGGTCACACACACACATACATACACACATGCACACTGGCACGCACACATGCATGCATAGAGACAGAGATAGAGATTTGAGAAAAGCAACACATGGACATTTATTTCATGTCATTCGTTTGAACATTTTAATCTACAACACACAGCTTAGGCTTGTCTTCCTAATGATATCAGAAAAAAAAAGAAAAAAAATACAGAAAAAATACAGAGACCAACCATGCACTGCAACTTCATCATGGTTTCTGTACTCTCACGGCTTGCACCATTTTGTCTAATTACAGTCAGATCTTGAGCTCATTTGCTTTGATAGTCTTGTGAGATCGAGATCTGTTCCTCAACTGAGGTAACGTCCGCAGTGACAGGCAGAAATCATCTCTTTAACAAACTGCAGTCAAGAGCACCCCTCTATCCCTCTCACCCCAGGGCACACACACAAACACACACACACACACACACACACACATACACAAACAGCCCCTCCTTTCCCCCCACTACCACCATACACTCAGACATCATTAACGCTCCATTCAGGCCAATCATCCGTTTAGAGGGATCGATTGTGGACTTCCATGGTGTCATTATGTGTGTGGCTGTGTGAGCAGCGTTGGCCATACCCAGGGTTAAACTCTAATCAATGCTTTGCACTGAAAGAGAACCCAGGTTCAGTGACACTAACACGCCTCTTATTGTTAGCACTCTCATCATCTGAGCCATCACAAACAGCCTTGTACAAAAATAAATACACACACACACACACACACACACAAACAGAAGTGTGCCATGGTGACTTTGTATGGTATCTGCTCTTTCCGGCTCACTGTCTCCTGACAGGGCACAGTTTCCAGGAGATGTTGGAGAAACTGGGGTTAAAGTTTTTATATCTGTGTTTTGTCTCTCCCTCTCTCTTTCAACCCTCATAACATAACTAATATGATAATTCAGTGATTGAACTTGATTTATGTTTTGATGTGTTACTTGTTGCCTACAAAATTTGAGATTAATTTGAAAAATGTTTTAATATGACTTGTCAGCTAGTCAGCATGTCCAAGTCAGCTAAATTAATCCAATTGAGCCTTTCACTCCACCTTTTGCATCAGACATCATGTCACTTATCATTCATAATAACACATGTATTTCTCTTCCTTTTCCTCTACATCTTTCCTCTCTATCTCCTCCTCCCTCTCCTTCTCTCTCTCTGTTTTAGGACGGGCGAGGACATAGCGACTGAAGGGAAGCACTTGCGTATGGGCTCCATGACCATGCCGGCCCCCCAGGAGCGCATGCCCGTGCCCCACCCGCACGCCCTCGCCTGCGGGCAAGGCTTCTCTGTGCGCTCCCAGTCCCTCCACTCTGTAGGCGGGGGGAACAGTGGGGGCGGAGGAGAGGAGGAAGTGGGAAGCCCTACCTCCAGGAAACAGCCCCCACCCAAGCCCAGGAGGGACCCAGCCACTAAGCTGAGCATGTCGTCGGAGGCGGTGGACCACAGTCCCACGTCCACCTGCCGTGGGGAGCGATGTGACGGTGAGCGGTGGTGGCACTTCACACCATACTGCTGCGCTATATACGCATAGCTGCTCTCTGCAGTGCCCTCCTCAGCACAGTTCCCCCACAGTGTACATGACATGACATCTAGCTATTCAGTGCATTCTTCACAGCGACTGACAGGATATGGCATGGTAACAGGAACGAATAGCGAGCTACAATCGGGTGAAATCACGATTAGTTTAAAACATAAAAAGAAATCTTGGCTGCATCTTGTGACATGTGACAGCCTGCAGCCCAATGTGCTGCATATGAAAGAACACTTGAAAGCATCTGACAGGATTTGCACCACAAAACAAGGACTGGTCAGGACAGGGTTTACTGGACTCTGAGGGCTGACCACTCTGCAGTGTGTTTAAGTCAGAGTGCAGCAATGCAGATGTATCCCAGAATAATCAAACACGCAGGCTACGGTGATTGAGGATGCTGAAGGACAAAGCCATAGGGACAGGCTTGAAAGATTAAAAGAGGATAAGTTGTAGCTTTATTTGACTGACCCCTGTTTCCTCTATGCACTACATACATGCATTACATTCTGCTATAGTATTGTACAGTAAATCGACGATGAACAGTTGTACAGGCCAAGGTCGTTCACATTTCTCCTTGCCCCCCAGATGTGACATGGAATCTACTACTAACTCATTCAGCTGTGAGAGAAAGTATTAACATGTATATGAGTGACTGGGCAAATTTATTTAAAGCTCACGATTTGGAAAATATACCCTTCTACACTTTTTTTGTGTACATTGCCCTTCTTTTTTTTGTCACACATATTCCCCAAGAGCTGCATTCAAATACCTCAATGATTTTGTTCATGCTTGACATTTGTGGGGCATGCTCAACAGGCAAAGTGTTTGGAAACATTCAGCAAGAAATCAGGTCATTTTCAGAATAGAAACATATCCAAAGAACCATTTTTAGCTTATCTTGGTTTGTGCATTTCATCATCAGGTATCATATTTAATTCATTTCAGTTCATCAGGTGTTACCGAGTATTTGCCCCGCACTTTGCTCAACAGATTTCCCAGGTCTTGAACGGTGTCCCAGTTTCGAATGCTGAGGATAATGTCCTGATATGATTAATTTGGGAAGTTGGGATCTAGCTCCTGTAACTTCACCACAGCAGATGGATCAGAGTGTTGTGTTGTCCGTAGCAGGTTATTGGTCACACAGTCAGTCAAAAGAGGCAGATCAAATCCCAATCTGGACTTTATCTGCCTCTGTTTTGAAAGCTGAATTTATACTGAATGGGGGAAATGTCTTTATATTGCTATTACCTCATTTAAAATCTGGCTTAATTTAGGATTTTTATAATGCAAATTACCAATACAGGCCAAACATCTTTTCACCCAGTGTAGGATTGGCAAGCCCAAAATTCATTCCAAGAGATGCCTTGATAAAGACCCAGTAGAAGCAGACTGCAGCAATTTCAATCAGTTTTCTGATGCAAAATAAACAAACACAGTATGCCTGCTTGGTCATGGATAAAAAAGAGGGCATAATAATTACAGCTCTGTATGAAAAGCTCTAATGGTTAGGACGAGAATTAATTGAGCATAAGGAATGTTTGCATCAACAAGCCACAGATACAGTCTCTGCTGTAGCAAATGTACAATGCACACATGTAAACAGTTTGCTTCGAAAAAAACAAAACCCTCACAACACATGTGCTGAGCATAAAGAAAAAGTAACAAGCGTTGCAAAACTAAAACGGTATTTATAGCATAATAGTCTTCGAGGGGAGGGGCTGTGAGAGCAAAGAGATTCAGAGGTTGCAGGAAGCTTTGACTCCATTTCAGTTAGGATGCTTCGTTGCCAACGTGATGTTTAGGGAGTCGCCCAGCCTGGCTCAGATTGGTGGGGATCTCTCTGTGTGCACACAGATCTTCCTGGGCGCCACGGCAACCATCCCACAGAAACAAGACCCCCTGCAGCCCGGCCAATCACAATATCACTAGGCAGCTCTGGCCAATGGGACTGCAGAGATGCTGAAGTCTAAAGCTTCGGAGCCAATCAGAGCGAGAGTGTGGGGGTGTCCCTGGCTGAGGGGAGGGTTGCGTGCGCTGTAGCTGGCGCTGTAGCGGGAAGGGGAGGAGCTTGTCAGAGTAGAATTCATTCAGGAGGAGCGATTGACCTAGATTCTGTTTCCCCAGGAGGAGAGGGAGGGGGGAGGGGTTGCGGGTAAACACATCCGCTACAGGGTGAGGGGGAGGGGAGAGAGAGGGAAGGGAGGAGAGGGAGAGAGAGAGAGAGGGAGGGAGAGAGAGAGGGAGAGAGAGAGGGAGAGAGAGGGAGAGAGAGGGATTCATCATCAGTGCTGAAACGGATCTCGAGATCCACCATGCAACCCTGTTAACATAATAATGATAACAGGCATAGCTGCACATGCACGCACGCAGGCACGCACGCGCGCACACACACACACACACACACACACACGCAGAATGCACAAAGACACAAGTATGATATCAATCCAATTAAACACATACCAGGAGCACATCTGGGTCGAACCAAATCTTCTATTAACACCTCATTAACCAGCGGTAATGAGGGGCAGGTATGGAGCCTCATGAAAAGGCCTGTGGAATAGCCAATCACATCTGCATTTGATCCTTAGTTCAAATGGATATCAAACTGGTTGAATGTACAGATGACTGAAATTTCTCAAAATACCAGTGCAAAACAAAACTGGACAAATAATCATGTAAAGTCTGATTTTGCAATCGAAAAGCCTTTAAATTATTTAAATTTTATTCATGTTTTAACCTATCTTTCTCTCTACAACTGATTTCTATCTATCTATCTATCTATCTATCTATCTATCTATTCTGTTCTGTAAACCAGATGTCTGAAGTTCTATCAGTAGCACCTTTGTGTAAGAGAAAGACAGAAAGCAAGGAAGACAGCTAAACTAAACAGTAGGCCTCCGTTTTGTGGAAAAATTAACCTCATAAACTGTGAGTTCATGTGGCAGAAAATGTATACATGCCTGTCCTAATTTGCTTCTGTGAATGTGTGGGCATGTGCATTGTGTGTGTGTGCGTGTGGTGATGGTGGTGAGTCATACAGTTTCGGGAAGTATGCGTGTGTCTGGGCCATCTGGCATCTGAATTATTAAAGGTGTAAAATCTGCAGTTTGAAGATTTCAGACACGGTCCGGCTCTTAACTACACTTAACTCCCCCTGCCTATCACAGAAAGGGACACTCAAATCCAAACACCTCAGTGTCTGACCTAGAAATAGGCTACCATGCAAACAACGCACTATACCGCACTGTATACTGTAAGCACACTACCATTGGGACTGTATGTACAGCACAATCACGCCAACATGAATACTGTACCATAGCTTCACTGCACCGCATCTAAAGAGATTCACACTGCAATGCTACGTCACCACTATCAGAAAGAAGCTCCACACTGTGTGACCCAGATACTATACTCACATACAGCTCCACTGCTATATATGTGACCTAGAAACATGCATATGCCTCAACTATTCCCACATATCTGACTCAAGATATCGCTCTCAGCTACACATATTGACCTACATCTGACCCAAAGACACATGGAGCTGTAGTAGGCCTAATATTAATCCTAATGATCATTCAATTCACTTGAATTGATTTTTGTACAATCCAATAATGCTTTATTCATGTATGATGGTTACGCAGACAAGCAGCAACAGAAGACTAACAGAAGAGTCACAATATAATTTTATTGTGTCTCACACCACAACAACATATTAATCAGAATAACACATCATGAAATATAGCATAATAGTCAACAAACGAATAAACCAGAAAATAAATCACATATACTTGTGCAGTGCTTGTGAATATGAATTTCCCAAATTAAGTTGTGTTAAGACTTTCTTTCTCCCTTTCTCTCAGCAGCTCAAGGATGCAGTGAGGACTGCAGGAGGGTGCCGCCACCCAAACCTAAGAGGAACCCCAACACTCAGCTCAGCGTTTCCTTCGATGAGTCCTACATCAAGAGCCATGGAGGCAGTGGGGGTTGCCCCTCCAAACCCCTCCACCACGTCACCTCCCCCAGCGAACGCAACCCCTCGTCGCCGCAGAGCGACGACAGCCCCACAGACGACTGTGAGGATGAACCTGTCTACATAGAGATGGGCGGGATCGACGTCGGAGGCCGCGAACCGCTGAAGAGCGAGGACGAGGAGCCGGGGGAATCTGTGTACGAGGAGATGAAGTACCCGGCTCTGGACGATATGGAGTATCGGACTGACCCGGTGGGGTGTCGCTCCGCATGCCCCACCCCGGCACCCTACGACCCTGAACCCCTTAGTCGCTGCTCCACACCTCGTAACATTCCCCTCTGTGACATTCCTGCACCCTTCCCCAATTTGCTCACGCACCGGCCACCGCTACTGGTGTTCCCCCCAGCCCCGGCCCAGTGCTCGCCCAACTCAGACGAGTCTCCCCTCACTCCACTAGATGTAGCCAAATTGCCCATGCTGGAGAACCAGTCCTACAGCAAATCCCCAACCTCCTCCTCTGAGCCGCCCTCCTCTGCTCACCTACGCAGGGAGCTCACCGCCACCCCAACCCTCACTGTATCTGGGCGCTCTTCTGCGCCTCCTCTGCCCTGTACCCTCTACAAATCCTCCTCCTCATCCTCCTATCAGCGCAGCCACTCTGCTTGCCCGTCACCGGTCAGCATGGGTCGCTGCCTCACGCCGCTGAGTCTCATGCGTACACCGCCCTTTGACGCTCCCATGCCGTTCCCTGGGGGTCTGCCGCGAAGCGCCTCAGCCACCCCTCACGGCAAAGGTTCGCCGCCCCAAGACTGTGTGGGACGGCTCCACGGCTCTATGCAGAATGTGTCAACGGGGCGTTCACGGACGCCCACCAGCCCGCTGGATGAACTGACTAACCTGTTCACCACAGGAAGGAATATGCTGAAGAAAAACACCAGTGGCAGGAAGTCTAAGGAGCCAGGAGAGAGTGAGTGGTCCAGCAATCTGTCAGTCAAATTAGTCATTTCACTGATTTGTCTCAATTTACTCATTTTAGCATGTAGTGGAGCAATGGGTGTGATCACTTGTCTTCATATTTATTTATTTATCTATCTGAACTCTTTTAAGGTTATAGACAGCTTATTATTGCATATTCATGTACTAATCTTAGCTTTTTTGTGCATATCGTCACCTCTTTCTAAGAGAGAGACTTGGTTAAGAGGGTTAATGAGAAATGGCAGCACCCATCAACACCACAGAAGAAGAGCAGCAAGGTCTCAGAAGAGCTATAAACATGCAGAGGCAGGAGAACAGGGGGTGACATCTAAAAGTGTCAGTGTGTAATGCTTTGCAACACTGACAGGTCGGTGTCTAAATGCTGTGGATGGACTCTGTTGCAAATCCATAATCTTAAAAAAGTAGTCTTCAGTGCCCTCATCAGTGGTAGGTTAACTTAACCCTGTTTACAACTGGGTTAACAAAACCCTGCTAAATAAGGAGGTTGTGCATAGCATGCATCACATTTTCCATACAGGGTGTTTGTGGCTCTCTCTGCAGCATTCCTCTAGTTTAATCTAGGTCCAGCGAGCCAAGTCTGATACAGATCATATGATTTAATCTGAGGGGATTAGGGGCTAAAGCGGACAGCGGGTCTCTCAAGCCTAGTCGTGGCATTAGGCCATCAGGCAGCATTACTTTTAAATATGTAAACATCATGTTTAAACACAGACAGCCACGCCACAATCAAGGCACTGCCAAAAATACTGGAACTGTGAAGGCAAACATGTAACCTACCCATAATGGTAATAAGTTGCAAAAGTTGCTTGAAGATTGAAAAAAAAGAAAGAAAAGAAAACACTACAACACAAAACACTATTGTTCTCTTATTCTCTGTCATATAGTGAGTCTGGTGCAAGCAGCACTATCCATCAGTCACAAATTAACATTCTCGTTCTCATGCATAATGCAGACATTTTTTCTAATGAAAAGCCATGTTAAACCTGAATATTTTCAACTTTAATGCATTTAATGTAAAGGAATAAAAACAAAGGACTGTAGGCTTCCAAACTGAATAAGCAGGGCAGAGGGGGAGGGTGTTAAATGCATGAAGTATAGTTCATGTATGGAAGCAGGTCATGCATAATTTGAAAGGGTACCAAGAGTGCAGTGAACTCTGTGTATTAGTGAGCTGATGATGTGGAGTGAGGTTTGACATAAAAACGAACCCTATAGGGGAAATATAACTCCACCACTAACAAACCCCAGAGCTGAGTTGTACAATCTAAATGAACCATACGTCATAAAAGAACTACAAAGAGTCCACACATCAATCCTTACTCAACGCTCGTAGCAACCACAACATAGCAACAGTGGAAGGAGGAGGAATCCCAGTTTCTTATTTGCAGATTCCCTCCCCACGGGTAATGCAGCCAATCACAGCTCAGGGCATGCCGGTCTGTAACGGAGCAATGAGCTCCTGTGGGGGACAGCCATGGCTCTTAACTCAAAACTACACCTGATCAGAGGATTTCTGTTCCTCCTTTCTGCCCAATCAGCACATAGACTACTCTTGATTAGCCAATCGGGTAGCTGATGTAGCTTTAGGAGTCACCGATCAAAAGACGGATGATGGGGGAAGCAGAAGCAGAGGCAGTTTCTGATTTCTTGGGATTTTCACTTCACTGGGAATATTTTTCTTCCATTTGTTGTATATGTGCCAAACAGTTGCACACTGGCTGTTTTATTCTAGGATTTTCATGCATTTTCTTTACTGTATCAGTCTCTAAGACTACTGGCTTATGTTAAGTGATAGCTAAATCGTCAACAGTTTTATTCATGAGCCATGAATTGCAAGTAATGTCTTACCTGTGTGCCCTTTTACAGTATTTTGTCCTCTAGCCCCATATGGCTTGTAACCAATTTGCATATGTTGTCTCTACCTCAAGGGTGGGTCGTGTTGACAGGCTTTTTTTTTGCAATCCCAACACCTGTGTACAGGCACCACATGGGGTTCAGGAAGTGACAGGTTGTGTATGGTGCTCTGTGATTGGCCACAGTCAGACAGCCATACAGACCCATACACTCTATTGAGCACACACACACACAAACCTAACACACTAAAGAGAGGTTAATGTTTTTTTTCTCTATTTCTGAGACGATGGAGACAGCAACAGCTAGCCTGACCCACTTACCAACTGGTTAATCACCACACTCACCCACTCACAAACACACACACAAACACACAAAAACACACTCACACACACACTCAAATGGCGTGCATGACACATGGATGCATGTCAGGGGACGTCTGTGCATAGTATGTTAAAGGCATAGAACGAATGGAGATCAATCATGCACATTAATATGTTATTCGTGCAGAGGATGATCTATATCTTTATTGAACCTTGAACCAATGCCATACATCAGGGTCTTTGTAGAGCCTCTTGGAAGATTGCATGTATATGCTGAAGAAGTCAGAGCACATAGGCTACTGTAGCTAACAGGACAAATGAGAAAAGGTTAAACACAGATAACTAATGACGATATTAGGTGTTGTAGAATGTAAAATGTAAAAAACCATGTTTAACCATGTTTACTTTATGGTACCTGCATGCATTATATTTACATAGTTGAAATAGATTTCAAGGGGAAAGGGGAGTACAGTGAAAAAAGGCAATGATATTAAGTAGTCACTGAATTTAAGGAAAATGTCAAACAGCTAATGACAGTATTATCTGCATATGATATCTCATAAATGTAACACAATTCTAATGCTTGCCAACGCTCAACATCCACTCATATAACCCTGGTGATTTACTGCAGCTACCCCAGTGTGTAGTGAGTGCCACCTAGAGGACTTTTGATGGTAGTACAACAACTTAAAACAGAAGAACAGTCTTCTTGTGTCATAGATTATTTGTTCTGTAAATAATATGTGATTGAAATTATAGATTCAATTTACTGCCATGTTTTTAATACATCACATTTTGATTTAAATTTATTTTGAATGCATTATCATATGATAATTAGTGACTAGAATAGAGTAAGCTTGGATGTCAGAACCATCTGAATAAATGTGTCCTCTGAATATCTTTGTCCTCTGAATATCTTTGTCCTATTCTTTCACAGCTGAGTCCAAGAGCAAGTCTCACAGCGAGTCTAAACGTGAAGGCAAGGAACGCCACAGCCACAGCAAGGAGTCCAAGCGAGAGTCTAAGGAGCGTCACAGCAAAGAGTCTTCTCACCGGAGAGAGGGCAAAGACAGGGGGTGCAGCAGCGTGGAGCCAATGCCCCACAGACGCAACAGTAAAGACCGTGGATGTAGCAGTGTGGACCCACCACCTGTTCGCAGGGATAGCAGGGACCGGGGCTGCAGCAGCGTGGAACCCATCCCTGTGAGACGGGACTCCAAAGACAGGGGCTGCAGCTCTGTAGAACCCATCCCATCGATAAGGAGAGACTCCAAGGACAGAGGAAGTAACAATGGTGACTTGATGCCGAGGAGAGACAGCAAAGACAGGGGTGCGGGACACGGAATGGAGTCTTTACTGAGGCAGGACAGCAAAGACAGAGAGAGACTTCTAGATCAGCCACCCGAGCTATTGCCAAGACAAGACAGCAAGGAAAGGACCAGAAACGGTGCAGACTGTAGACATGAAAGCAGAGAGAGACTGCTGGATCAGCCGCCTGAGCTCTTACCCAGGCAGGATAGCAAAGAGAGAGCCAGGAATGGTGTGGACTCGAAACATGAAAGCAGAGACAGGCCGCCTGAGCTTCTTCCGCGACAAGATAGCAAAGACAGAGCAAGAACTGGAGCAGAATATAAGCATGATAGCAAAGACCACCCTCCGGAGCTGTTACCTAGACAGGATAGCAAAGAGAGAGCCAGGAATGGTATGGAACATAGGCATGATGGTAGAATAGACCAACCGCCTGAGATCCTACCCCGACAAGAAACGTCCAGAAGCAGCAACAGCAAGGACCGGGTCGGCTACAGCTCTGAATCCAGGCACGAGGGAAGAGATCGGAGCTGCTACAATGGGCCAGATCTTCCACCTCCTCCTCTACCCAGGCAAGACAGTAAAGAGCTGAGCAGAACTGGACTTGAAGCCAGACGGGACAGCAAAGACAGAAGTCTGAATGGCTCAGAGCAGCATCGTTATGATGTTAAGGATGCAAAGAGTCCTAATGGGATGGAGTGTAGGCGTGACAGTAAAGAAAGAGGCTACAGATCAGATGGAACGCCCAGGCGAGATAACAGAGACAGAGCTAACTACACCACAGACCAATCAAAAGCACAAGAGAGGAATGGCAGCACAGTATCGGGGCAGCATTCATCCACGGCCACACCCACTCACCATGGGAGACCCGCTGGAAGCCCGCCAATGGTGTTGGGAACAGGAAATGGTGAGGATTAAGACTGCAATTTCATGAAAGAATCTAATTTGATCCATATAATATATATGTTACAATACAACACATCCAGCTGTAGAAGATGCATTTATGATGACTGAACATGTGATTTTCAATTCCTTTGTAGAACTGAAAGCCGCGCCTAAGTACGGCCGCTCACCTTCCATGCCTGCTAACCCCTCTCCAAAGGGGACGCCACAAAGGAGAGCAGCAGAGACGCATCAAAGTCAGGTATGCAGATTTATTTGTATTTCTTAGATTGCATTCTTTGAGAAGCAAACACTTTCAGCTTAACAATAATCAATGTGCAATTGACTCTTTGAGGTCAAACTGTTTCCACTTGACTTGATGTGTTCTCCCCCCTCAGATGCCCCAGATGCCGTGGATGTGTGGAGACAGCACCATGCTAGAACAGATTGAGAGGAAACGCACCCTCTGCATGGAGATCCGCTCCAGACAACATCCGCACCTGCAGAGATCTCTGGAGAGGCCTCCTCCGGACAGGCACCAGGAGAGGCACCAGGAGAGGAATCAAGAGAGAAACCAGTGCAAGCAAGAAAGTGCGTCTGTTCTCCCAGGCTGGGGGAAAAGCAATGGGGCCAAAAAGATCCGTCCTCCCCCTTACCCCACACAGACCACCGTATTCTGGGACACGGCCATCTGACAATAACAACACACTTACAGCTCCCTGCCAACCAACCCCCAATTACCCACCCCCTTCCTTCTCTGGGCTGTGCTGATTCGCCCCCCTGCACATCAGGGGGGTCAGGACAGCCAATGAGAGTACAGGGGGGACTCGCTGATGTCAAAGGACAATGGTGATCACCATAGCAATATTTCTGCTTGTTCAGGTTGTCATGTTTTCTTATCATCACCGGTGATATTTGATATTTTTCTATTTCCCGTGACTGGATTCTTGTAATATAATTAGTAGAATAGATATTTGATGAATAGATATTTTCTAAATCAAATGGGGATTAAAAAGCAGCTAAAATTATGTATAGTAGATGTAGATGCAATCCAATGTTTGTTTGTATGTTAATTTTGTTTTGGTTATTTTACATTTGAAAGCATAATCTATCGATACTTGTACTGTAGTAGCATAATTTTCTTATGCGTAACTCAATGATTTTTTTTGTGCTGAAAAGCACTAAAATGAATGGACTATTCAATTTTGTCAGTATATACTCTACATTTTCACTGTTGTATTGTAAGTTGAGGAGTTGCGTCAACGTGCTTTAGATTTCCAAGGCCCTCCATGGCTGGTCCAGTATGTTCTAGAATGTACAACAGTCAGTCCTAGAACAGAAACAAGAAACTTTGTGTGCTTCAGTTTGTATGTTACAGTAACAAGCTGTGTAGTCACTATGTCCGAGCCTTTTGAAGCCGTTGAATCTTTTTATAGGAAAACCTGTTGGCTGGCATATTGTAGAGGACTGAGAACGTGTGACATGTTTTTGCTGTACTCTAAGATAGAATATGAGGGTGGGTTGGGGAGGTAGTAAATTAGAACAAACATTATAAACAGTATAGTTCCCAAAACCAGCCAAAGCCTGTTAAAGTGAGATATGGGTGTGGTTGCACTTTGGAAGGTTGGTTATTCGAAATGGGGTTGGTGGCAATAGCTGGCGAATACCAGTACCCTTACTTTGCCATGCACACTGCGAGCACCCTGACACAGTGTAAATAAGGTGCGATACTTGATGCCAACAACCAGCCAGTACAATCAACACCTGAGCTTTTAGAACATTTCTTAATTTTACTGCAGATTATAGTAGCCATATGCACTTGCTTAAGAAATAACTTTCAAGATTATGCTTATATATATATTTTTAAAATGTATGAGTAGAGAGCTGTGCCATGTAAGTTTTAATTTATTGGCTGGGAGGTAAAGCCTCAGGAGACTGGCTGTCTGTGACATGCAGTCATCTATGATTGGCTGTCTGTGACAATATTATCCCCAAACCAATTGGCTGCTGATTGGCAACCATTTTAGAGATCAAATCATATAAGGACCTATAGCATGGCAACAGCTCTACCCAGTCAAAAGGACAGGGGTTGCACAAGGGCCTGCAGATCTTAGAGGCTTTGTAAATTAAAAAAAACTGCACTACCCATCATCTTCCATCACATTTAATAAGGCTGGTTACATATATGTCCCTCTCCCCCTGCTCTCTCCCTCTACCTCAACCTCCTACTTACATCATCTAAATTGGTTCTCTTTTGCACATGAAATGCAATGTCTGCATTGCCAAAATAGTATGGGTTTTGATAAATGAGCTAGCCCCTCAGAGTGCAAGTGCAGTACCCCCTTTCTGGTGAGAATCAACACTACAGAGTTCCCTCTGTTTTACCTGTATGTGTGTGTGAGGGAGAGAGCTGTGTGTGTGTTTGTGTGTGTGCCAAGCTACACTGTATGCAAGTCAATTCTTTAAAAATGATTGTTTTAAGACATTCACTTTGTCTGCCCTATCCATGTTGTTGGTGGGTGGAGGTTGGAAATGTAATAATGATGATGATGTACAATCTTTTTGTGTGTATAAACGTGCACTGTGAAAAGGTAGAGAGAGCACCGCACTGTCAGAGTCCTCTGTCTTATTGCACTGAGTGTTCTCTTGTTTTTGCGTAATAAAAAAAGAAAAGGAAAAAACATGTTTGAGGAAAAAAAGAAGTACTGTATTCTGATTGTCACTTGGGTTCTGTTGAGAGAAATAAATAAATATGAACTTGAAACCCGCTATGGAAAAACTGCATTCTGCTAAATTATTCATTTCCTCTTACCCTGGCATTTTTGCATGTAGGAGGATGTTTTTCACTTGGCACTAATAGATATTACACTCTGAATGACTCATAGAATTTGAACTTTTAAACATTTGAGAAGCAAAATTTATACAGATGAAGAAGAATAGAGCTTTTAAATGACAGTTATTTCTCTTAATAAATCTGGTCAGGATCTGGTCAGGATTTTTACCTCATGGTCTTAAAAATACAAATCAAATCAATGCAAAATCAATACAAAATCATAATGTACAGTACAAAATTTTCAATATTCAAACATTATATTTGTCATCGTAAATAGCACCATATGATTGAAAAACAGCAAAAAGAAAAGTATTTACGACATGGCACCGAACAAATGGATAATGTGTGTGGAATGTGTTGTAGAAAGGCAAAGCCACAATTACAAGCAATAGTACACTAAATCTAATCTAAATATAATGTGTGGCAATCAGGATTGATTTTTGAATGATGGAATAGGGTCAGAAGGGTAAAAAATAATGCCACAGGTAATTTAGTTACAATTAAAGGGGATGTGACAACCTTTATCGTTCTCTGGTGCAGACGTGACACTGACTGGCTTTCTGCCGCTGTTTCTCAGCTGCTTTGATGGTGCCAGGCTCCGGGACGAGGAACTGGTCTCTTGGATTAACAGCAGTCAACCAAAAGCTGTAGAGGTTGGCAAAGTAGTGACAGGTGCCCCGCGCACCCTGGCACTCTATGAAGGGATGGGTTCGGAAATCCTTGAGGCAGCTACCAGAGGAGGTCAGAGACTGGCCACCGCCCTCGTCACCTGCCCCTGTGTGCTGGGGAGAGGAGAGCAGCAGTACGGGACAGTTGAAATGGAAACAAGGTCTTCTATCCAATTTTTCTGTTCGCCATACAGCTGTATGTAACATTGCTTGCCTCTTACACCTTCCAAAAAACACTCCATCATACTTACCAGGAGGAAAGAATAGCCCGTCCAGAGGCTCCGCCAGCCAGGCGGACAGGTAGGAGCTGTGTGGTCCTGGCTGTGAACGGCCACTGCAGGCGACGACATCTCACACACCACACAGCGGCTGATATGGGAGCTAATCTCCCGACCTGATAAGGGCATCATGGGTACTGGGGCAGTGGTGGAGAGCCAGTAGGACTTGTCGTTGCGACTGGAGTAGTGACAGGCACCTGTGTTGCAGTAGGAGAAAGGCATGGCGGAGAAAACAGGCAGGCAGGAGCCAGCCTGGCCTAGGGTGGGGAGGAGGAGAGAGCAGGGAAAAGAGAAGGAGGAGAAAAGGAAAAGAAGAAATAGACACAGATGGGTAAATGTATGTGATTTACCAAACACCTTTATGTATCTTTATAAATCTTTATTTACCTAAGTCTTGTGTGTGAGCCTTCTCCTGCCCCTCCAGGTAGACCAGACTGTAGCCCACCCAAAGCTGATTGCCGCCCACAGGACACTGTGGCACCTCCACTGACTGGCTGTGGACAACCAGCAGGAACCCCGAGCCCGAGGTCTCTCGTCGGCCTGGCTCACCTGGCTCACCTGATTGACCTGGAGAACCTGGAGGGAGGAGGGGTGGAGCGAGTTGCAAGGGAATGACACGGGAAAAGGAAGAAAAGGGGTGATGGAGTTGAGAGAGACTCCCTGTGATGACTCACCTTGAGGTCCAATAAATCCTCGTTGACCAACATCTCCTGGGTCTCCAACAGGACCATTATGACCAGGAGGACCTGGTGTCCCTGGGGTGCCCCGAGACCCCACAGCACCCTTCTCGCCTGGAACATACATAGAATATACAATTGAGCATTAAAAAAGTACACCACACAGTTTTATTTAGACACAGTAATGAGTCCCTCCAGAAAGTGTGTACACATACACAAACACACACATTATAAATTATTCTCTCTTGCCTCTAGGTCCTGGAATCCCAGGAGGACCCACATCACCGCGGAAACCTTCAGCTCCTGGGGGACCACGTGGACCTGGGAGTCCAAGGGCGGCCGGCGGTGGGCGTTCAACAATAGAATCACCAGGGAGACCTTTGGCACCTGGAGAATGACATAACTCATCGACATAACTCTCCTCCCTGGTAAAATATATTCTGCCATTCAGATAATCTTAAAAACAGTTGGCACTGTACTTGGCCACAGTGGCACTCACCCTTGTCTCCAGGTGGGCCTTTTACTCCTTGGCGACCCCTGGGGCCGGGGATACCGAGTTCACCTTTGGGACCTGGAACACCCCTGGGACCGAAGAGGCCTCTCTCACCTGTCAAAATATAGCAACTTTTAGAGTGCATTCAAATGCTTCTGAAACAGACCCGGGATCATTGTAGTTTTAATGAAATTTTTGCGAAAAGTAAATTGAATCCCATCTTGGAATCACACCCCAGACACAAATCCAAAATGCTGCACCACCTTGATCAGATAGCAAAGGACCAGTGCATTGCTGTAATATGCATTGGTGCTAAAAGTGCAGAATGCACTATACCTTTAGGTCCTGTAAAGCCTAGGTTGTTCTGAGATCCAGGGAGTCCTGGGAGGCCCCTAGCTCCCTTCCAGCCGGGTAACCCAGGGAGGCCTATTGGTCCTGGGTCCCCTTTGGATGTAATGATACTACTGCCTGGAAGGCCTGGTTCACCAGGAGGACCTAAAAACACAACACAAAGTCCCAGATGAAGACAGATAGACAAAGAGGCACACATACGCACCGATAAACAAAAATCACATCCTGGTCATACCCAAACATGCCAAAGCAAAGACACAGACACACACACGCACACACACACCTGGGGGTCCTGGAGGTCCTTGATATCCTGAATCTCCATAGGGTGCTTGCTCTAGCTTGCAGCAGTCTGTCCCTGTAGAACCGGGCTCACCAGGGTAGCCTTGGGGACCTGAGGGAAGAAATAAAAAACAACTTTAATGCTTAATCGCTCAGCATACACAGACAAGTTGAACATTATAACCACACAAAAAATAATGAGTAGACAAAACAAAAAAAAGAGAGATAACATAAAGCAACAACACAATTGACATTCCATGGTAAGTTATCACTGAGCAATAGTCTTTATTGTACTTACACAGGGGGTTGGGTGAGTAGAAAATTCACTTTAAATCAGCCACATTCAAAATGTAAATCAAAACTGATTTGCATATTCGTCTTCAGTGATTTCTTTATACTAGAGATGATGGCAAAAGATTACCAGATTTTTAATTTTGATGTCCAGATTTATGAATTGACTGAATTGAATGTGTATAGACCCTCACACTTGTAGATGGGTGTATTGCATTTGTTATATTGATAATACTAGGTTTATACAGTACCTGGGTAGCCAGCTGGGCCCCTGGGACCTTTAGGCCCAGGATAAGTGGCTCCTGGGGGTCCTGGGGGGCCCCTGAGACCTTTGACCCCAGGAAAACCATGTGGCCCTGGGGGGCCAGGGAGATCTACGCCTTCAAGTGAAAAAACAGTGCACATAAGTTTTACCCAATGACATATATTATAGCAAATGCTCTGTTGCTGATGTGTAGTAAGTAAACAATGCTGCTAATTAGTTTCCCTACACATGACACTTTTGAGTATGATTTAATAGGACACAACATAAAAGACACATGCAAAAATGATTATTGGACTTGTTATTCCTCTTACCACTTGCTCCCCTCATCCCTTTTGCACCTTTAAGCCCATTCAGTCCATGCAGACCTGGTGGTCCAGAAGGCCCTAACAGGATGACAACATAAGAATTTTGTCATTGAGTGTCTTCAGCACTCAAAGGTATTTCCCTCTCAGTGATTCCCTCTGAATTTATTTATTTGTCTTATTTATTAGTAGAAAATAATATATGAATTTCCCCAACATGCTTTCTTCTTGGGAAGGGTGAAAGACCTTTGAAACAGCATTCAAACCAATGCTAAAAAAATATGTTCCTGTACCCTGTCTCTCCAATGATGGGAGAAACACTAGACGTTATCTCAGTACCTGGAGGTCCGGGGAAGCCAGGTTGACCCACTGGTCCCTGACCTCCAAGATCACCTGGAAGACCTGGAAGACCGGGACGACCTGGTGGGCCAGAACGGCCAGGGAAACCTGCAGAAACACACAGATAAAACTGCTCAACACACACACACACACACACACACATACTCTGCACATACAATTCTCTAAAATTCATTTTGAAAATTAAAATACTTAAAAGGGAATAAACAGAAGGGAAAAAAAACTCAAAAACAAGTCTTTCTCAAAGTTACAAACCGATGAATAAGACTTAATCCACTTTTATATCCAAATGAGCTTTATATCATAGTAAATCCATCATTTCCTAACCAGGACCTGTATCCATATTCAAACAAATTATCCTGATTACTGACACAATCTCCACATTTCTAATGTATCCTCTGTGGAGATGTACATCATTGTGAAATCTCAGATTAGGGGTCGGGTTTTAATTCTTCTCCCTGTCTGGACATGAGATGCTGCAATAACATAGTTCACAGCCGTTTTGGTTGCTGCTTTGTAGGCGAGCATCATGGACTTGAACTTGCGGGCAGTAAAGCCAGACGCGCCGCGGCGTTCTGGATCATCTGCAGAGGTTTGAGCGTACATGCCGGGAGCCCTGCCAGTAAGGAGTTGCAGTAGTCAAGGCGTGATATTATAAGCGCCTGTACTAGGAGTTGTGCTGCATGCTCAGACAGATAGAGTCTGATCTTCCTGATGTTGTACAGGGCAAATCGGCATGACCGAGCAACAGAAGCCACATGCTCGTTAAAGGTTAGTTTGTCATCAATCATGATACCCAAGTTTCTGGCAGACTTTGTGGGAATGAGCTGAGCTGATTTGAGCTAGATACTGATCTGTTGTTGTACAGAGGGACTGACTGGGATGACAAGGAGCTCAGTCTATGACAGGTTAAGTTGAAGGTGACGTTCCTTCATCCATGCTGAGATATCGGCGAGGCATGCCAATATCCGTGCCGAAACTGTGGGGTCGTCTGGCGGGAACGATAAGAGGAGCTGGGTATCGTCAGCATATGAATGGTATGAGAAGCCATGTGAGCGGATGACTGCACTAAGTGAGGTGGTGTATATTGAAAAGAGAAGGGGTCCAAGCACTGACCCTTGAGGTACCCCTGTGGACAAGCAGTGGGATTTAGACACTTCCCCTCTCCAAGACACTCTAAAGGATCTCCCTGAGAGGTAGGACTCAAACCAGCGGAGAGCAGATCCTGAGAAGCCAAACTCAGCGAGTGTGGAGAGGAGGATTGGTGGTTAACCGTGTCAAAGGCAGTAAGGCAGTAAGAAAGTTATCACTTTCATAGGCATTGCTTCAGTGCATCAATTCCCTGATTCAGATCTTCATAAGACATCACCTGGTCCTCCGAAGCCTCCTGGATCTCCAACAATGCCTGGTTGTCCAGGCAGTCCTGGGTTTCCCCTGGGTCCCCTGTCCCCTGGATCTCCTGGCTCACTGTTGAGAGCTAGAGCGAAGAGAAAGGCCACCATCATTTCCAGCAGATCTGTTTTTTTTTTTTCCAGTTCTTGACATTGTGCTGTTGTCCCTTAAACTTTTAACAGCTAGTGTAGTGGCACTAACATCGCATTAATGTACATGAGGTCTGGTTCCTCCTGGGGTCACCCATGTTTAAAAAGTGCAATAGTGTTTTTTGCTTTGAATTTGAATTTTTGTCCTATTCTACAGACTCATCATCACAGACTGGATGAGAGGAATTGCTCAAAACGTTAACTGTGTGATAATGTTTAAGATTATTTTTATGGCATTTGTGCTTTATTGGACAGTATACATTGGAGCAGCGAGGGGATGACATACTGGACAATCATGAGGCAGATTTGAACATTTGTTGACATTGTCCATTTATGTGCCTTATATCTCTGAACCAACAGGACATTCATGTGATAAGACTCTTGAATGTGGTCTTGACAATTTTAAATCCACTAATATAGCCTTGGAAGTGGACACACCGTATTCAAGACATAAATAAGCAAATTGCAAGTTTCTCCTCATCATTTGAGTAATTTCTGAGTAGGTCTTAAACGCACTAAACTCACTTTTGAGTCCCGTCTCCCCTGGTATTCCTTTGGGTCCAGGTGGACCTGGTTGTCCAAAAGATTCTCCTGGGTCACCTGGAACAGGTTTAGACGGTTACTTCAGGTTCATTCCAAGTGAACAGCACAGGGACAAAACCCTGAGACTTTAGGGTTTATTGTTTAATATCAAGATAGAGTAGACAACATGGCCAGGAACAGTGTTGTATAAACTTTCATTTCTCTTGACTCACCTTTGTCCCCTGGGAATCCTGGAAGTCCTGGGTTACCGGGACGCCCCACAGACCCCGGATTCCCCTGCAAGAGGTATGAGCACATCAAAACTACTTCACACCACTTCTGAGACTGAATACAGTACATTACGTACAGTAAAGCTACCTAAAATATGTCATCCAAGGCTAAATGATGTAATGAGCTACCTAGGACTAGCAAGAAGTGTGTGCCAAGCAGGACAGGTATTCAGTGTGGGTTGAAAGGGAAAGGAGCCAGGATGTGGTTGGATTGAGCTGCATGAGTTGTGGTTTATTGAGTGTGAATCAAGCAGCAGTGTCTTTCTTACAGGGAATAGACTGGGTAGTTACTAAAAAGTGTTTATCAGTGTGATCTTTCTCTGAAACAAAAAGGCAATAGATTAAGGTCCATTGTGTACCGGATCTCCAGCTTGCCCAGGGTATCCCCGCGGACCAGGGAACCCTTTGATGCCAGGGTGCCCAGGAAGGCCTGGTATTCCCGCCCTGCCTGGAGCACCGGTGTCACCCTTAAACCCTGGGGGACCAGGCCATCCATCAGGCCCTGAATCACCTGGCGGTCCGTGTCGACCCTTTGAGCCTGTGACGGGCAAAAATAATTAATTTGATGATGACACTGCTTTCAGTTCCAAAGCTCTTCTTGAAAACAGCTACAGCTGTAGCTTCCAGATTTTCAGGAAACCATTGCCTCTGAAAGAAGAAACTCCCCATTTATAACAATCAAGTACAAGTGAAGTCTATTACCTCGAGGTCCCTGTCGCCCTGCTAGTCCCCTCTCTCCTGGTAATCCTGTACGGCCTTTAGTTAGATTCAGGCTTGATATATGTGGGGTGTCCCCTGGTAGTCCTGGGAGACCATGGGAACCTGCAGGGATGACAGAGCTGAGATTAATTCCTTGTCAGTTTGGTTCAGAAAATTACAGTGAAAGTGCAATTTAGTAACTGAAAGAAAATTAAATCTTCACAACGTCCCATAATTTTATATTCCAGCAAAATTTTGGCAAATCTTTTTTGTCTTCCTTATTTGTCCTTATCTAGTGCCCTGTCTCCACTGGCCCCAGGCTGTATAGAGGCTGCTCTTTCTCAGAGATCACCAATAGCTGTTTTTTTAACAGTATTAAAGTGTTTTAGGGTTTTTCCTTCAATGGCTAGTGACAGATTAGCTAAACTGATAGTTGTTCCACAAAATAAGAGATCAGGAGAGGAATAAAAATTTAATTGTCTGTTCTTTACTACGCTGTTCACACACTCACACACTGCTGAAGCTGAATATTGATTTTATTTGTTCATCCCCAACTCCAACAACTGCAATAAAAGAAGAAAAGCTTCCCTATTTTATTGTTTCTGCTTCTCATTGGTTCCTATTCAAGCTGTCAGTGACCTTCAATTAAACAGCTGTTTAATAATGTATCATTACTGTTATTGTTACTATATAAATTAACAACATCAGTGTTCATGGACATTTTCAGGTTAGCTTCATGCTACCTACTAGCCTGGTGTCCAGACTGTGATTCATAGGGGCTGGACACCAGGCTAGCTACCTACCACTTCTCTTTGGAATGCCTGCTTTGGCAATATTGTGTTTGCTGCACTAAAGCATTATTGAACTGAACTGAACTGAACTGCTTCTAGGTGCATGAGACACCCTTGTTATTTTCAAATTCTGATATTCTTCGGCTTGTTGGCCAATTAATGAAAATGCAAATTAAACTATATTAAGCCACAGCTAGCCCTGGCAGGATAGGATATAGCTAATGGAGATATGAGTGTAGAGACTTACCTTTAACACCGGGTAGTCCTGGGTCTCCTGTGTCACCAGGGCGACCATCAAAGCCTCTCTCCCCCTGCCTTCCGCTGTGTCCTGGAAGTCCAGGCCGACCTAGTAAACCTCTGGCCCCATCCCTGCCAGGGATACCCTTTTCACCTAGGCAGGGCAAAAACGAAAAGGCAAAGTCTCATTTCACTCAGAAAGATATGCAATAGTTTCAGGTCAGGTTTTTTACCATAAATCATTTTCCCAGAGGCTATTTAACAAGACAGGTCAGTGGTTCACCTTTGTGTCCTGGTAAGCCTGCAAAACCAACGTCTCCTTGGGGACCAGTAGAGCCTCTGGGTCCAGCTGGGCCTGTCAACCCGGGAGGGCCAGGGGGACCTTGTGGACCCCTTGGTCCATGACCCGGTCGACCCGTATCTCCCTTGAAACCCCTCTGACCAGGGTATCCTATGCAACATCATAAAAATCAATGAGAAGAATATATTCATGGATGGTTGGATGGTGACTACACAACAAAATATGCATAAATGTGCTAGAGAATGAAACTTGGGATAGTGAAAAAATACCACTACCTCCTTTTAAGGGAAATTCAGAATGATGCCGTTTCCATAATATTTAACAACAATTTGCTTTCTGCTCTTACATGCTCACCTGGTATTCCCCTTAATCCTGTCTTCCCTGGAGCTCCATGAGGGCCAGGAGGTCCTTTCAGCTCACATTCAGTACAGGGTCGCCCTGGGTGGCCAGTGGGACCAGGGTCACCAAAGACTCCTGGCACTCCTTTAGGACCTGGTCCTCCAGGTGGGCCTTGTACCCCTGTGATTGATTACATTACCACAAAGTTAGACCTGAAGAGAACATCAAGACCCCCCTCCTTTGATATTAGCCTTGGAACAATGGAAGCTATGATAATTATTGTGTAAGCACTGTTTCATGTTGTTTCTATTGTTATGCTACAGCTATGATCTGCTGACTTGTTTCTATTTGTTTTCTTGATGATCTTGCGAGAAAATAAGGTGTGCATGTGTCTGTAGGCGTATGCCTGTATGTGTGTGTGTGTGTGTGTGTGTGTGTGTGTGTGTGTGTGTGTGTGTGAATAAAGACATCTCACCTGGTGACCCCAAGTGTCCAGGAATGCCGGGGAATCCCTTCCTCCCCACAGCTCCAGGACGTCCAGGTTGTCCAGGAGCACCAGGCCTGGCATTGCGGACATCTCCTGGGGCTCCCTTCCTTCCTGGGGCTCCTGGTATCCCAGGAGGGCCTGGAGGTCCAGCAAGGCTGATTCCACTGAGCCCCGGGTCACCTGGATCTCCATTATAACCTCCAGGTCCTATAACAAATAATACAGGCTCATAAGCATGCAAACAATAATTGTGCAATTAACTAACTATCTGGCAGCAGGATGTATGCTGCCAACTCAGAGGCTTGAACCTGAGTCCTGCAGCTGAAGGAAGATCTCCATAGTTATTATTCCACCCTGCTGCCCATCATCATTAAACATAAAGTTTATCTTCTTAAAAAGTTTTCACAGAATTTGAGGCTGACAGCTGGCTGGAGAGTCTTTACCTGGCAGTCCAATCCCTCCAGTTCCCCCATTATCTCCATTCATGCCTTTAGGCCCTGGGGGTCCAGGAGTTCCTGAGAAACCGTTACTTCCTGGTACACCTGGGATCCCTGGAAGACGCCAATCAAAATGAAAGTTGAATTCTAATGTCAACCAATCATGTTGTAGAATCTTAAAACTTGTTTCTTTCTAAAATGGTTGCATATTCTACAGTTTTTGGTATCATCAGGATTTCAAGTAGACATCCCTCATAGCTCTGAAAATTGCTATGAACGTTGTTTCACATGTAGATTTGATAGCACATACATTTTTAAATATGTCACATTGTTTAAACCTGTAATTGTAGCGCCCCCTTGGACCGATTAATTTTGAAACTGCTGAAACAAAGTGGTTTCCTCAAGTTTAATCAAAATCTGATCAATGGTGTCTGAAATATTGTGCATGAGAAATGGACAAGCGAACAATGTAGCGCCCCCCTTAGGATAATCAGTGTAATTTTGAAATTACTCGACTGCAATGATGAAATGTATTATTCCCCTAGGTTTTGGCAAAATTCAACCAGTGGTGTCTGATATACACCTGGACAAACAAACAAATGAACAAATACATGCAAACCAATCCATAGTCCCCGTGGATTTCATTGTTGGGGACAATTATAATCAAATGGTCAAGGCTTACCTGGTGAACCTGGCTCACCCTTGGGACCAGGTGGCCCAGTATTGGGTTCGTGACAGCATTGCTCATGTTCACCTGGTGACACAAAGACAACATACTTTTCTCGCTCATGACACCTATTATAAAAAGATGTCCTTTTACAACCTCCCAATGTGGGAAAGCATGCATAGAGGGGTCAACACCAGTCAACATCAAATGCTGATTTTTTCTAACCTTTCAGGCTAATTCTCCACTTGATTATTTGTGGAACCAATTACTTGAGGAAGTAGAAGTTATTAATTTTTTGCAAAAAATAATGAATCACCAAAATTACAAACACATTGATTGGAAATTATTTTTTTCATATTCATTAAATCACCACAAAAACATTTTCTGTACCCACAGCGGGGGTCATAAACACCAGGTTGGAAATCTCTGAATAAAACAAAGACAGTTTTCTCTGACCTGGAGGGCCTGGTCGTCCAGGATTTCCAGGAAGTCCAGGACTGCCCTGGCTTCCTTTGAGCCCGCGTGGCCCCTGAAAGCCTGGAAAGCCGGGACCTGGGGGGCCTGCATGCCCTGAAAACCCTTTGGGTCCAACAGTGCCGGGGTATCCTTTGGGACCAGGTAATCCAGTAAATCCAGCACCCTAAAAAGACCACAGCTGATTTCATAACTGCAGAACCAAGCCAAAGAGAACCAAACTGGAACAAGCCTTACAGGCACAGTATAATTAACCAGTTACAATTAATCAAACTATCTATTCTGTACATTACATTCCATGTACAGTATTTCAGATGTACAGTATAGTGCATACTCACTGGTGGTCCAGGGTCTCCTGTGGGGCCAGGGGGCCCGTCCAGTCCCGGCCTACCTGTTGCTCCAGGAGCACCAGGGTATCCAGAGGTGCCTGGGTCACCCTTTGAACCTTTCAATAACATAAACCGCTATAAATATTAGGCTATAAGATGTAAGGCCCCTAGGTATTGCTGTGTGCAAAAAGATATCATTTTTTTATTTGTCAAAAAGAACAGTTACCAACAGCAACCCTAACTTACTGTAGATTTCAAACTGCTGTTTTAAATGACAAGTTCTGAGTACAATGCACTGACTGAAATGTTTGCTGCACTGAAAAAAATGGACTTATATCTTCAATAAGAAACCTCCCATCCTTAATTCTGTAGTGTGTGGGTTTCCAAGCATTTAAAATACCTTTAAATGACAAGTGAAAATGAAACTTCAAATACTGTATAAAGTTAGGCTTTCACAGGCGCTCACCTTCATCATGTGTCCCAAAAGAGTCACCTTTCTGGCCTTTCTGGCCTTTTAAACCAGGACTTCCTGGGTAGCCCTGCAGGAGAAGGCGGAGTTAGTAGTTCATTCAAACACTTTCTCCCATTCCCAAATAGAAAACTACAACACAAGCTGGACACACTTACACTTACACCTTTAGAGGCTTGACATTACTTGTCTCAGGGTGCACAGAACATGCTTTTAAAGACGTTTAAGGAAATATAATAAAATTATACAGTTTGAGTTGAGTTGTCCTTACATGTGCTCCTGTTGGGCCATGATCTCCTCTCAGTCCTGGATCCCCTTTGAGGCCTTGAGTTCCAGGAAGCCCATCGAACCCTGGAGGCCCCGGGTAACCAGCTGGACCAGGGGGGCCCACCTGTCCCTTACCTAATCTACATTCACAGTTCCCAGGACAGCCTGGAGGACACACAGATGGCATAGATGGACACACACAAAGCAACACATTCATGTATACACACACACACACACACATGCACGCGCACAATGAGCATACCCCAGATAATCACACAGATATACAAAGATAGATATATACATACACACACAAACACACTCTCTTGTCCTCTCTCTCCCGCTCTCACATACACACACACACACACACACACACACACACACAAAGGCCTGGTCTGACCTCGGCCTGTGCTGACAATCCCAAAGGACGTATTTAGATCCTACTAGCGGTCAGTGAACACAGACAGAAGAGCAGAGTGTCCGCTTGTAGCTGACTTTTTGGAATAAATGGGATAAACAAATACACACACAGTCATAGATCACCTTTAATTCCCTCAGGCCCCGTTTGTCCAGTAGGTCCTCTGGGACCTGCTTCACCAGGCTCTCCTTTGTCACCAGGTTCACAGTAGTAATCTGTAGGATAGGATACCAGCCACATACTGTATATTTATAATAGCACTGATGTCTGCAGAAACGACGAGTTGTTTAAAAGTTTAGAGTACTAGAATTAGTTGGCTTTTTCGATCAGAAGTCATCGAAAACTCACCTCCACATCCTGATGAGATCCCAGCAGGTATGCCATACACGTGTGCATCCGCGCACACACACACACACACACACACACACACACACTAGAAGGTTAGTATTCAACTAAACATGCCCAAAAAACATTGATAGCTAACAATTCAACATTCAGATGATGTTTGTGACATTAAGTAACATAACATCAGAAACTTGTGCGCTGTGTTTAATGTAAGTATAGATATACCTGGACGGCCAGGGAGGCCTATGACACCTTTAGCTCCAGGGATTCCTTTGACTCCCTTTATTCCTGGGAAAGGATTGATGTCTGAGTTGGAATACCTCGCTGGCTCTCCCTTGTAGCCCTTGGGACCCGGGGGTCCTCGTGGACCAGGCTGACCCGGCTCATCTAAAAAGGGATGAGAGTTAATGTGAGACTTCAAAGAGGGGAAGAGTCAAGCCAGACAATGTTAAAGCCCAACTCTGGAAACACATATTGTTGATTTTGTAACATCTGTTGAGAAAGAGAGATCAGCATGTAACTGGTCAAGGTTCAATACTAATACAACCAGGGATGTAGTGGAAGAAAATTCACACATTTACCACTTCACTAGATACAAGGTACAAAGCACAGCCAAGTATTGTCAGCAGCATACAGTAGTTGTACCCATAATCACTGTAAACAATGATCTCTTGGGTATTATGGATTTATATAATGGGTACCAACTTATGTGCTCTCTGAAAAATTATAGCTGCATATAGAATAGCAGGAGAAACAAAGACAAATCACTAGCTCCTTTGTTAAAGTATAACCAGAACAGAATATTATTCTATGTTATTCTAGAAAGATAAAAACTATATTGGTGCCTATAGGGCAGTGGTTCTCAACCGGGGGTCCTTGAGAGGGTTCCAAGGAGTCCCCAGCAAATTGATGAATTGTGAAACTTCACCATTATTGCAGTTAACACAGTTAGAGAATGTAGAAGAATGACTGTTTTGATCATAGTTTCACTGTTATCTCTCTACCTACAATACAGATTGTCATGGAATTATGGACAAAATCATATCTAACAACAAAAATATTCTCAGTTTTGGGTCCGAGAGAAAAAATCTCATCAAATGGGGGTCCGTGGCCCTAATGTGAACTAAATTTGTCCTTGATATGAAAAAGTTTGAGAATTACTGGCCTAGGGTATACGATACATCAGGTTAGTTTGGCCAGACTAGGCCAGGAGTAACTTGGAAGACAGAGGCCAGAACCAAAGGCTGAGCTCTGACCTGAAAGTGTTAGTCCAGGTCGGCCAGGAGGTCCGTGCATGCCCATGTCCCCAGAGTCACCTGGGATTCCAGGTAATCCAGGATGTCCACGGTTACCTTTAGCACCTGAAACACACAACCGGGAAAAAGTTGGAAATTTTTGATTGCTTTTTATATTGTAATTAATGGTGGGAAGCTGAGAATTCAAGCCACTGAATTACAAACAAACCATCACATTGGACAATTTTATTTGTGTTTAATAAGATGACGAATCGATGATAACTTTATTTGAATTTAATTTAACCAAATATTTCCAGATTCCATTCCAGACAAAAATCCCAGAAAGAACAGCAATATTATGTGCTTGCAATGAATGAAGTTGGATGGCCTGGTCGCTCCTAGTACAACCAGTGTCAGAGATGAGATGTGGTCACTGTTGTGGTCTCACCTCTACCATCACTTCCATTGTAGCGCTGTAAAGGCCCGGGGGGTCCCAGGTCCCCTGGGTAACCCTGTTAGGGAGCAAGGAGAGAGACAGAAACTATCTTCATAAATCATCAATCAAATACCAGTTGTGGAACTATATGCATAATATTTCTAAGAATAAGACTACTGATCAGGGTTTGGTCCTGTGGGCGACTGTCCAAATTTAACAAGAGGGGAAGAGGGCAGGGAAAACACTGTGTTCTTTTACTTTCCTCCTACATGAAAGCATATGGACAAGAAACTCCATATGCTGAGTAAGAAAATGGACATAAATAATGCTTCTCTGGTGCGTCAATTTCAAATAGGCTTAATTCAAGAACCAAAAAAGGGAAATCCACACTCTCAAAAAGATATCTTGATTGATTTATTTTACAAAAAGAGCCAAAATGAAAAGAGACAACTTTCTGCCCGTAGGCTTTCAGTTTGCCAAGCTGCATGTTTTTTTTATTTTAAAAATGTAAAATCAAACAATCAAGATCTCTTTTGTGTGGATTTCCCTTTTTTGGTATTTACTTTTCTCCTAAAATCTACAGTTCAAAGGGGCAGCAGGCTGTAGCGAGCAGGGAGATCGCCCTTCTAGACCCGGTTTCAAGTTCCGGTGACAGCAAGCTTCTGTCCTGCTGAAGTGTCCGTGGGCAGGACACTGACTCCCTATCTGCTCTAGAGGGGCTGTTCTTTAGTTGACTGTGACCTCTGACCTCCCTGAGGAGGGGGATAAGCAAAAAGATAATTTTCTTACATAGAAGTAAACATCGAATAAAAAGTTCGGAAATTTGTGTTTGGTAGATTATTTCTCTGTTGTAACAATGCTTCTTGGCAATACATTTTATACCGTTGGAAAGCCTGTTTATTTCCCTTTTAAATGGTGCCCCATTTGTAAGGAACATGCATTTGTGGGATGAGCAGCACAGCTGAGTATCTGGGTTGCGCTCATGTAAAATTTGCCATATCTTCTCTGCCAATGCCAAACAGCTTATTCTGCTGTTGCTGTTGACTCTTGTTTGGTGTTGTTTGGTGGATTGGATGATTGAAGTCTATCAGTAACAAGGAAGAAAAAAAGACATATTGGCAATTTTACAATTTATTCATTTAACAAACAGTCAGGAGCCTCAGTAGCGTGTGGAAGAACCATACACAGCCACAACAGCCTGGCACCTCCTCCTCATGCTGGTCACCAGCCTGGTCACTGCTGTGGGATGGCATTCCACTCCTCAACCAGGATTTGTCACAAGTCAGCCAACGTGGTTGTGTTGGTCACTCTAGCACGAACAGCACGCCCAAGCTGATCCCATAAGTGTTCAATTGGGTTGAGGTCAGGACTGTTGGCAGGCCATTCCATTCTCTCTACTTCCAAATTCTGGAGGTAGTCTCTGATAAACCCCGCTCTGTGGGGGCGAGCGTTGTCATCTTGGAGGATGGAGTTCGGTCCCAGACTGTGGAGATATGGGATTGCCACCGGTTACAGAATCTCATCTCGATATCTCTCTGCATTGAGATCGCCTCCAATGATGACAAGCCTCGTTTTTCCAGTGATGGAGATGCCGCCCCACACCATCACACTGCCTCCACCAAAAGGTGTTACTCTATCGGTGCAGCAATCAGCATAGCGTTCTCCCCGTCTTCTCCACACTTTGACCCTACGATCCAACTTCCGTAGGCAGAATCTGGACTCATCGCTGAACATAACGTTCCTCCACATGTTCAGGTTCCAGTGCAGGTGTTGCCGACACCAGCGCAAACGGGCCTGATGGTGAAGGGGAGTCATGGCAGGCCTCCTGGCAGGCCTCCTGGCAGGCCTCCTGGCAGGCCTCCTGGCAGGCCTCCTGGCAGGCCTCCTGGCAGGCCTCCTGGCAGGCCTCCTGGCAGGCCTCCTGGCAGGCCTCCTGGCAGGCCTCCTGGCA